>NC_133365.1:26099965-26245269 GCF_049309525.1 Garra rufa
AGTCTCCTCTGTGCATGTCACTAACTCCATTGTGATATTTTGTTGTCCTCAGGGTTTGCAGCAGTATGCCGCTTGTCAGTCTTACGCCTTTATGAAAGGCACAGCAAGCTTCATACTAGGTTAGTGTCATACTCACATTAAGAAGAGATTGTGTCTGATCATTATAAACAATTTGTGTTTGTGAAAGTAAATGACAAATAACAATGCTTGTATATCATTTTGTTAACACTTTAGTTTAAGGAACATTTCTCACCATTAACTTGTTTCTTACTATTAACTACTTCCTTTATTTACAGCGTGATCAAATTGAGATTTTTGCCTAAATTCCATTGTGAATTAGATTTAGAATTAGAAACAACAAAAAAAAAAAAAAAGGAAACTAGTAATCTTACACGTTTTCTGTAGAGATTTACAAGAAAGTGTCTCATTCTCAGGTTTGCAAAGATCTAATCAGAGATATGTGAGCGATTGTCTCATTAGTGTCTGTTTTTATTTCTTATAAGGAACTTTGGGAGAAACATCTGAGACAAATTTACATATATGAAATATACCTGAGTGTGCTGTGAATTGTGAAAATACTATTAATATACTAATAATATTGTGTTCTTTTGGCTTTGGCTGAAAATTTTACACCTCTCATCCAGGCACCGCTGGTTTATTTTTTGCACAGCGAGTACTTCAGAAAAGAATCCCATATCCCCTTCAGTGGAACATTCTAGTGTCTATTGGTAAGCCTGATGCATTTTCATCATTCTCATGCAAGAGAAGAATCATAACACACAATTGAAATACATCGTGTGTGTGTGTGTGTGTGTGTGTGTGTGTGTGTGTGTGTGTGTTTGTTATAAACACTATATGTAATAAAAGAAATAAAATAAAATATAAAAAACACAATATAAAAAAATAAATAATGTATGTGAGTTAAGCTGCTTTCTCTTTTGGTCTGCACAGTTTCTTCCTCAGTATTCAGCTACTCAGTAACTCGCTGGGAAACCATGAAGTGCTCAGACTTGTGGTTATTTCTTGAGACAGGAAATGTTCCTGACAGAAACTCTTCTAGTAAGCATTTACTTGTTTGCTTGTTTCTTTTTAGTAAAATTATGAATGGAAAGTTTAAAGATGACTGAAATATCAACCTCATAATTTTAACTTCTCTTCTCTTTTTTAATGGTTGTGTAGGTCACAATCTAGGCTCATACTTGGCCAATTGTGGCATTGAGCAGTAAATAATTACTCAATTTTGACCTTTACTTTCATGTCTCCCAATCTATTTTGCACCATTGACTTAGGTATTAATTTAATCTTAACCAGCTACCATTTAAACAAGTGCAATACTGAAAAACTTACAGGTTTTCTCAATTGATTTGACATATCTCTCCAATCTCTGCTCACTGTTTTAAAAAATTGTCCTAAACAGATTCTGCTTCTAACAGCCAGATTTTAGGTTTAAAAGGGCGACTCATTTTCACATGGGTGATATGTGTTGGATAAAAAATTTTTTTTGACCTGGGGCCTGTTTCAATAAGGGGGTTCAACCAACTCTGAATTTAAACTTGAACTGTGAGCTGAGTTACCGTGAGATGGAAAACTCTAAGTTTTCGGTTTCAGAACAGCTGAACTGAGATAGTTCAGTCCACTCTGAGTAGGTTGACTCTGATTTTAGCATGTGAACCACAACTATGAAAAGCCCTGATAAATGGAGCTCTGAAATTATGATTCACCACGACAACAGCTCCCACCAAAAAGACCTCCACATACTTTGAGTCAATGCTTAACTTTTAATCTTAATCACTGTTATAATATCAAAGGAAAAATCAGAACTAACAGGTTATTGAAATAATATTATTTTAATGGTATCCCACAGGCAAAAGAAAAAAAAGAAAAGAAAAAAAAAAACAATATAAATCAGGTAAAGCTTTAAAGTCCCCCTGAAATCAAAATTAAAGTTTTTTGGCTTTAAGTATGAATATATTAGCCTTAAGGTGATCTATAAGCTAGTGTGCTGCAAAACAAAGACAAAATTCGCGTTTACAAGATATGGGCATTCAAAACTTAGTCTCGTCACTTCCGCCAATATGAATCAAGGATTTGGATGATATCACCGTGCACTTCGGTTTCTCATCAAACGTTCTGTCCAATCAAATGCTCTCTAGAGTCCGTAATGTCCCGCCCCCTACACAGAGACGCGGAGCAGATCATAAGCGCTCATATGTGCGGTCGGCATGTATTAAACTACACAGCCTCAGCATGATTATGATCACTGTTTCGTTTTATCAAGTTTCATATTGAATTTGTGGGGTAATTTATTAGTCTGTGGCTGTCATAAGCTTACAAATGCGGCTTTACCGAGCTCAACGGCTCTTGCCAGAGCAGATATAAATGGAACGCTATTGGCTATTCAAAATTAGTGGGCGGGGCTGGGCGATATGTTTTTGTTTCAGTTAAAAGTACGTCACCACATAGAATAACGCTGCGTGTTTCAAGGCACTTCAGTGGACCTTTAACCATAAAAGGTTCATGGGTGTAGGCCAGGAGTTCTCAACTCTGGCCCTCAAGGTCCATTTTCCTGCAGAGTTTAGCTCCAACCCTAATCAAATACACCTGAACAAGCTAATTAAGCTCTTCATCATTACTAGAAAGTTACAGGCAGGTGAGTTTGATCAAGGTTGGAGGTAAACTCTGCAGGAAAGTGGACCTTGAGTGCCAGAGTTGAGAACCTCTGGTGTAGGCTGACTTTACAAACATTTGACATATTAAATAAATATCATTCAGTCATTTCAATGTGCAGCAGCTTTTTCCACATAGTCTAATGCTCTTTTCACATAATTAAATACTCTCTAATCCAAACGATTGCATCTCTTAATTAGAGTAAAGAAATTAACATTTGACTTCTACTCAGCCAACATCAAGAAGGCTTGCGAAATAATGAAGAACAGATGAAATGAAGATGGCCACAAAACTAAGTATTAGAAGAATATTAAAATCCAACATGAAAAAGAATAAATGTTGCTCATAAAGAGCGTTAGAATAAGGCACTTTTTTTACTGCTCTGCATACAGTGGTATGTGCTATCCCTGATGTTATATAGAAAACTACCATTTAAAAATGCTACTGCTCAAAT
This sequence comes from Garra rufa, assembly GCF_049309525.1. Lineage (NCBI taxonomy): Eukaryota > Metazoa > Chordata > Actinopteri > Cypriniformes > Cyprinidae > Garra > Garra rufa. Next base: position 26,103,087 of record NC_133365.1, read on the forward strand.
AAATACATGCAGCATGCACTTGGATATGGCAAAAAAAATCGAAATAATCCTATATCTATTAATAAAATAGTCCTATGTATAATGAAATGCCGCTTTTGTCACTTTGACAGTGTCTGCATGATGAAAATATGTGTAATGTATGAATGCACCTGCACTGCAAAAATGCTGATTGCAATCAAATTATCTAAAGATTTTTAAAACAAGGTGCATTTTCTGCATAAGAAAAAATTATATAAGGTATTTAGTCGTTTAAGTATATTTTTCTTATTTTTCAAATTATCTGCCAATGGGGTAAGCGTAAATGAATGAATGAGATATTCAAACAATGCTTACACTTTAAAAAGGGGGAGGAGACCGAAAGAAACTCTGGGTTTACTGAAGAAAACCTGCTCCTGACCAGGTTAGGTTCACAGAGTAAGTTACCAAGAGTAAGTTACTCTTTTAGAAACAGACTTGACTTACCCTGCTTTCTCAGGTTTGACAAACCTCCCATTCTGAAACAGAAAACCCAGAGTTTACCTCCTTTCATGTTTGACATACTTTGAGGTTAAGTTTTCACTTAACCTCCTTTCTGAAATGGGCCCCAGTGCAACAAACAATGGCAATTACTATGGCATTTTCTACTACTGGATTATGTCAGAATCTAATAATCTACAGATAATTTTGATAAATATTTTTCAAACTTATTTCTCATTACATCTCATTATTTAGTAGCTTTGTAAGATAATGTACAGTCAGCCTGTCATCACATAAACTTAATAATAAACTTTTACAGGGTGAAACAATCTTGTGTTTTATGATATTGATGGGGTGACTGTACATTTATATTTGGTGTCTGCTTTGATCCCTGATTTGAATAGACTGTCTTCATTTGTTTTGATATTTTTTGGTCTTTATGAGAGAAGAATTTGACCATTTTTTTCTTTACTATGTACTTAGAAGAACCACTACAAATTCCTGCAACACCTGCAAATCCCAAAGTCACACAATATGGGGATGCGATGGAATGAGCTCAAACCTTTGTTTGCATAATGGCCAGAAAGAAGACTTGTTATTCATATATTTCAAGGAATTGCATTGAGTGGGCGATTTCAGGAGATTGTTTGGTCTTTCTAAACTAAGTGATTTTGGTTTTAGTTATAAAATTATTTTTTAATATATGCTGTATGTATCAATAAATTACTCATATAAAGAATTTTGCTTTCTTTCTCATCTGGCTTACTAAATCAAATGTTCTATGAAAGGAGTGTACTGTTATCTAGTGTGAAGAAGCGGAAATAAATAATTTTGATTTTAGTTAGTGAGTTATCATTTTGAAGATCTTCGCCAAAATTGTCTTGCAGTCCACCAGGTTACACTCTTAAAAATAAAGGTGCTAAAAAGGTTCAAGTGATGCAATTAGAAGAACCTTTTTTTGGTTCCACAAAGAAACATTCAGTCAAAGGTTCTTTAAAGAACAATTTCTTGCTTACCTTTTTATAATCTGAAGAACCTTATTTGTCACAAAGAACCTTTTGTAAAACAGACAGGTTCTTTAGATGTTAAAGGTTCTTTATGGAACCTTTTAGACAAAAATGTTCTTCTATGGCACCGTGAAGCACCTTTATTTTGAATAGTGTAGGATCAGTCATCCTTCAACAGTCAGGCCACATTGATCATAATTACAGTTGTGCAAAGAAAGTCCTTTTTTTGTTCCATTTTCTAAAGAAACTTTTTTCTCAAATTGACAGCACCACAGTGGCAGTTTTGTTTTGTTTTGTTGCCATTTTAAGTAAACAGAGGAGCTTTTATTCTAAGACCGTACTTGAAAAAATGCTAACAAAAAGTCCCTGAATGATGAGAAGAGTGGAGGAACAAAAAGAAATAGAACATCGTAGCAAGACACTGGGTTTTGTGTCAGGTTGAACTGAAGTCCCAGGAATTTAGACAATTGGGAAATTATTTTATTCTACTTTACCTCTGTACTGTATTTTATTTTATACATTTGTAAAGTTATAAGTTAGTAACATTACCGGCTGCCGTTAAACCAGGGGTGTCAAACTCAGTTCCTGGAGGGGGCGCAGCCCTGCAGAGTGTAGTCAAAGCCACTAATCTCTGGTTTAGTTCCAACTCTGCTCCAACACACATATCATTTAGTTTTCACATAAACCTTAAATTAGCTGAATCAGGTGCGTTTAATTAGGGTTGGAGCTAAACTCTGCAGGGCTGGCTGTGAACCTCCAGGAACTGAGTTTGACAGCCCTGCATTAAACTGTTATTATTTACATTTGTTGTATGTACTTTTTTTTGTTTAATAGTTTTTCACAGTAATGTATTCTATACATCAGCATTACTATTTCACATTTATTAAACATTAATAATTAGCCTTCTGTTGCACTTCGTTTTAAGGCACCCTTATACAAATAAGTAGACTAGTGAGTAATATTAATTAACAACACACATATTTGTTTCTTGTAATTATGTGTAATTTACTGTTATTAAGTACATATTGCAACAACATTATAAAATATAATGTAACCATATTCTTTACACAGGAAATCTTGTGTAATAATGCCGCGTTCCAAACAACCCCTAACCCGTGTTTTTCCAAACTTCGTGAGTCGTGGTTAGAAGTCGTGATTTACCAGTTAAAAAACCTGCTGTTTTGAGCTCGTAAATCACGACTTTGTAGCGTTCCAGGCAAGTCACCCCAAACTGCCTGAGCGCATTTATTATTATTAAATTATTATTAATTTGTTTGCAACATTTTATTGTCCTAAAGTCTATTTTTTCACTGTGTACCACTTGCATAAACACCGCACCCGTAGGTGCTGACATAGTGGTTTCGCGGGCTATAGTCACGTCAGAACTCGGAACTGGGAGTACATCGATCTAGTACGAGTTCACGAGTGGGAAGTCACGGGTTTGACTGCCGTTCGGATGCACTTTCACGGGTAAAAGGTTGGAAAAACACGAGTAACTGGTTGCCTGGAACGCGGCATAACAGCTGAGCTGCACATCAACTGCCTGAATGTGTCACTGACGTTATTTACAACCGTCCAATCAGAAGACATGAAGAAAAGGATGGAGCAATGCTTCTATTCCGATTGGTTAAAAGGTTTGTTGGGATGACGGACGCGCCCCGGCGAATACAGTCTGACATTCTCTGCAAAATGTCCACGCGCATCGCATGACTGGATTACAGAGGCTACGCATTTGCTTCTTACTGTAACTATAGAAAATGGCTTTGTAAAAGTATTTGTAAATTATCCTTATTAATTCGCTATTTTATTCCCTACCAACTCTTAGGCCTAGAGTTTATTATTTAAAGTGAAATTAAAGACACTGTCCATCACCTGTTTCCGGGAATTCCGCGATTGAAACATGGATTTCGTTCTCGGCGGCGTCGCTGCATGTGGCGCCTGCTTTTTTACAAACCCTCTGGAGGTGGTCAAAACTCGAATGCAATTGCAAGGGGAGCTGAAAAGCCGAGGAACCTACCAAGTGTATTACAGGAATGTGTTTCACGCCTTTTACACGATAGGCAAAATAGATGGACTGGCTGGTCTTCAGAAAGGTTTAGTTCCCGGTTTGGTTTATCAGTTTTTTATGAATGGGGTCCGGCTGGGGTCTTACGCCATCATCGAGTCCTTGGGCTACATTCACACGGACGGAAGGGTCAGCGCTGCGAAGAGCACAGTGTCCGGGGCCATTGCCGGTGTGGTGGGGGCTGTAATGGGCAGCCCGATTTACCTGGTGAGTAACGAGAAATGTCTCCGTTTTAGTCTAGTAGACGACGGATTAAACACGTGTTTAGTGACGGCACAAAACCGGTTCTACTGTCACTATGAATATTATCACCGCAACAATCAGGTGCATGCAGCACTAACAGCGTAGCGCTGTCAATTACAAAGAGCACAATTGTTCAACAGAACAGAATATATAAGTGGTGTGAACGAAATGTACAATTCGGAGTCTTGGATCGGCTTTTAAGTAGTTACGCAAACATGTGACTTAGATCACTTAAAATGTATTTTATTGCTAAAATGTATAGTAAAAGTTCCCACGTCGCTTAGCAACCGTAAATAATGTCTATAATTAGGAGAAATTAGTATATTATTATTAATTATTGTACAGTAATCTAATGAGAATATTGAGTATAATACGTGAATATTTATATATTTCAAATATACTAAGAAAGTTTTAAATGCTTTTGGTTCCACACACTTAAAGATTTATACTGCAAAGGTGGCAAGGTGGTGCCAAAATGGACAAAAAGCACGAAGTGTCTTTAGCTTACCAGCCGTTTAACCACTTTCTATTTGTTATTTCCTTAAGGTAAAAACACATCTTCAGAGTCAATCCACTTCCTCTATTGCAGTTGGACACCAGTATAAGCACAGGGTAAGTTAATGCTTACCTCACAGAATCATCTAACATGACATTGATTTGTTTTTTCTTTGAATGTGACTTGAGAACTTTGATCTTCAAGTCGACTGATTTTAGGATTGTGGAGTTTTATGTAATGTTTTATCCAATAACATTTGTGGTATTCTTAATGTACAAAGACAATTTTATGTAATAAACCAGTTTGAATAAAAAAAATCATACTTCTTTTATATATCTATGCTTTTTTTTATGCCAGGGAATGATGCATGCCCTATTGGCCATCCACAAACAGCATGGAATTTTGGGTTTGTGGAGGGGTGCAAGTGCGGCAGTCCCGAGGGTTAGTGTGGGGTCAGCTGCTCAGCTCTCTACTTTCTCTGCCTCTAAAGAGTTTGTCACTGACCTACAGGTAAACATTGGATATTTAATGTCAACTGGAAGTTATGCATCTGTTCATTTAGTACCTCATTAAATCAAACGCTTTGTATCTTTTAGTCATTAATGTGTCTTAGCTTTGAAGTTATTAATATTTTGATGCACTCATAAAAGTTGACAAAACAAACATTAACAGATATACACATTTATATACACAGTTAAACAAATTGACTATTGTAAGAAAAAGTGATGAGGACGTAGAAGATCTCGATGAAGATGTTTATTGCAGCTAGGCTTGTGCCGGTATTCGGTAATGCGATAAATCGCGGTAATGAATATGCACGATATTGTTATCGCGGGCACTTCAAAATACCGTGAAAAATAATAGATCCGAATTTATATTTTTAGAACGCGCATTAGCTTATTTTCCATCAACCGCTTGAAGAAACACTGCGTATATGCTGCGCAGAACTGATGCGCACTCTGATGTAAACAATCCCCACATGTAGAAGCACTGTGTGCACGCAGTGCACGCCGCCGCTGCCACCGCACTCTTTTCTAAAATTTAGCAAATTGACACACAAACATTTTCTTGGGTTTGTGGGAGGAGCACTTGAGAACCATAACAGCAAAAGGAATTATCTAAATGTACTAAACATTATGACAGTTCAAAACATAGCCAAAAGCCTAAGGACTAAAACATCAATCAATAGCATAAAGTGTGTGTGTACCCATGTGCATGCATTGTGTTTTCTTCACATGCGTTCTGTTCCTTTTATCAATGTGAACATCCTGTGTCCACGTGTGCATTCAATAGACAATAATATATTTTCTGCATATATTTGTGTCTTTCTAGTGTCATGTGCATTGGGTCCGTTTTCTTAGTATGTGTGGACATCCTTTATCCACGTGTGCATTCAGTACACAATAATATATTTTCTGCATTCGAGTATGCATATATTTGTGTCTTTCTAGTGTTGTGTGCAGTAAGTCTGTGTCTTTGTGCATTTCTTTGAGTGGGTCTGTCCTTTGCCCACTTCTTTTCCATCTTGGTGGAATGACTGCTGTCCATAGTATCTGAAAAGGTTTGATCTCTCCTTGGTTCTCTTTTCCATTGTATATTCTTTTCAATTTGACAGTAAATACTTAGAAGCAGTCACTGGTGTTGTTGCAGTCTGTGCATTTCTCTCAAGTCCATCCATCCCATCTCAGGATTTCTAGATCTTTTAGGCTTGGAGTTCTGGATCTTGTAGATCTGTAAATCTCTGGATTTCTGGTTCTGATGGTCACTCTGTTCTTGAAGAAGTCCGTTGTCTTGTGGAAGTCCCCTGGCTTCACTGGTTCTGCTGGCCTTCTTGTCCTTCGGATGACCAGATCATTTTTCTCCAGGAGTTTACACCTTTCCAACAAACATCTAGATGCATATACCTGAAACAAGATCAAAAAGAAGAGGTTGCCCCCCCTTTCCCCCACAAGAATCTTTTCACATTCAAAACATACAGAAATTTAATCACAGACTGCAATTAAATAATTTCTCATCAATTTTATTTAAATATCAATGTCATTATCACATTTCCAATCATTTATAAAGAATCACCCCCTTTTTGATAGTAAACATATTTTTCTAAAATATGATGCTATCATAAAACAATTCCTTCAGTTCACATCAGCATCTGCTTCTGACTGAGCTACAGTCATGTTCTTGCAGTGCTGTGTCTGGCAAGGTGTGAATGGCCTCTTCCTTATTTCCTTTCAACAATGCCAACTGGGTTTCTAAATTGCCTATCTTCTTAAGCAAGTTACGATAGCCCATCTTTCTTTTGTGTGAAAAATGACATTGTCTTGCCTTGTGTCCCATCCTTCCACAAGCAAAACAAACAACTTCCTGATCTTTTCTACCCTTCTCCAAACAATGCCTTGCTATGTGACCATCTTTTCCACATGCATAACAGACAAAGCTTTGAGGTCTCTCATTCTTTTGACAATGTCTAGCACTGTGACCAGCTTTTCCACACGCATAACAAAGAGTAACACCTTCAGAATTTACTCTTTCAAATCTCCTTGGTCTCTGATGGAAACCATCAGATAATCCAGAACAATCTCTCCTGCCAAAGGCAGCAACTGGATGTCTAGATTCTGCAGCTTTCCTTTGACTATTTGCATTAAAATACTGTGTCATTTTGGAAATGATTTGCTCGTATGGTGCATTTGCATCTATATGAAGAGCAATGGCTTCTCGCATGTGTGGACTGCTCTGTGCAATTAATGCAGACTTAAACATGAGATTTTGTTTAGTTGCATTTGGCAAACCACTTTAACAGCTAAACATTTTCCACAGCCTGGAATCGAATGCTAGAGGATGCTCTCCAGGTTCCATTGTCACCTCAGTTATCTTCCTCAAGTTAACCAAATCAGTTCCAACAAGTCTAAGTAGAGCCTCTCTCCTTGCCCCTCTGTCTGCTCTTTTGTCTCGAATTTCCTGTGAGAGAGCACTAGTTAATGAGCGAGGAATGGAGATCATGAGAAGTCTACAAGCATCTTCGTCTGACACACTATAAACATCCACTACCTTTTCCATTTTTGACAAGAACTCTACAGGCTCCGTGTTATGAGGCTCAAAAGTACCCACTGCTGCAACAAGACTTTGGAAGTCCATAAAAGACAGCTGTCTAATAGCTTGGCCATTTTCGGTTCTTTGATCAAGAACCCTCTCATTTCCGTTTCTATTTCCAAACTGTCTTGTTCGCACTGGTGCTATTGGGAACCTCACAGAATCATCTGAAGAATTATGCTGTTGACTAAAGGCTTCCTTGCATTTCTTCTCGTCATATTCAGAATTGGATTGGGCATGTACCAACCGTCTAGTTGTCCCTTCATGCAAAGATCTAAATGTTTCCCTCTCTGTTTCAGCTTTTGAAATTTCTTTTGTCAATTTCACTATCTGTTCTTTCAAAATGTTCTCTTTAGCCTCGCAATTTCTCAATGACATAACATAGCAGCTGACTTGAGAATTTAGCAACTTGTTTTCTGTTTTTATTCCTTCTAATCTTTTCTTAGTTACCTTGTATGAAGCAAAAAGAGCTTGAAGTGCATTAGCAACTTTTCCCTCTTTGTTTTTAGGCATTTTGGGAAAAATTTTTAATTGAGTCATAGCCCACTCATAGGGGTCATCTGCCTTCTCTATCCCATCAAACATTCCTACTGAGCCATGCTTAGCGATGTATTTGACTATCAGCTCTTCCATTTTTCACAATCTTATTAAATTGTCTTCAGCAGATCAATTGGCTTTATTCCTTCACTGACTGAACATTATCTATTTACTTTAAGATACCTGTTTGTCTAATTATTCACAGCTCCTATGCTTTGGACGCAAATGAATAAACAACCACACTACGTCGGGCTTCTAAACCAAATTTTTACTACTTCAGTCACGGCCACACTCCGTCGGGCCTTACACTTCACTACACTAAACTATTAAAAATGTAACGCTATCACAGTACGTCGGACAAAAACCACATTACTTCGGGTTTTAGGTTATATTTTTAAAACAGTTTACTTTCATCAGTATTATCAAAACAATTTACTCTGTTTCAGTTACTTTAGAAACAATAGGCCTAATACAACTCTGCTACCACACTACGTCGGGCTGATTCAATTACCTTAGAATCTTAACAGAATTATAACAAATGTCTCACACATCAGGCAAAACAACCACTTACAGTTTCAACTTCTGCAACTGTTTAAATATATATATAACAATGTTTGTCACATTGCATCGAACAAAGCTTTTTTTTGTTATATAATTATTATTTTTTTTAAACAGACTTTTTCTAGTCAGTTCTTTGGGCTCAAAGTGATATTTATCAGATTAAAACAGTTACTGTTTTAAACTTAACAGAGTCACGGTACGTCAGACTCACTACACTATAACACAATTATCATGAAATAATTCTGTGATTACACTACGTTGGATCAATTCAGTTACTTTAGAATTAAATCAGAATTATAACATCTCAGTCAGTTTCAATTACGTTAGAAACTTACAACTTCAGACACAACAGATCTAATACAATTCTGCCATCACACTGCATCGGTTTGATTCAATTACTTTAGAATCCTAACAGAATTACAAGAGACCAACAACAAGTTTCAGTTACTTTAGAAACTTTAAACTTAAACGCTTTGCTTCAGTTACTTTAGAAATAATTACAGTACAGCTCTGTCACCACACTACGTCGGGTTAATTCAGTTCCATTAGAATTTTAAACAGAATTGTACAGAATAGGCCTAAGAACTCCTCCTGCTAATACTGACTAAACCAGATTCTCTTCTGTCCTTAATTTCTTTTCTAGATTTTTTTAAACGAGGGGGTTCCCTGACAAAAACAACATAGAATAAAGAAACTGCTTTTCTTACCTTTCCTTGCTTTTTTCGGAAATCCTCGTTGGGTGGCTCGCCAATGTAAGAAAAAGTGATGAGGACGTAGAAGATCTCAATGAAGATGTTTATTGCAGCATAGCAGTGACAAAGTACATGTTGTACCTTGGGTTCAACGGAGTCGGAATGAACCCAGAACATCCTTAGCTCAAACATTTTATAGCTTTCCAGTTTACTATCCTAATGTAAATGAAGTTGTTCCTGTCGTAATAGGTATAGTCTGTATGTTAATTAAGTTCTGACACCCCTTTGTCTGAGATGGTTCTCAGTGTCTCACACCCGCTCCCATTCTACAATTGGTCACCTTTTGCTTGGGATGAGATTATCCCAAATGGTCTAAACTGTTGACTTTCTTCTTCCCTATAATAATTAAGCCATTTTGGGAAATGAGCATAATTAAACATATATTGTGGAGTGGAATCTGGGTCGAGGCAGACTATATTTCTTACACTATTAATGGGCGGCATATACATATTTTTGTTCAGTAAATTGCTCTCTGAAATGAGGATTCCCCCTCCCCCACGCCAACACACCTGCTGTAACCAGAAATATTGTAGATAACAATTGTGTTCTACAGTAAACTACGCGCATGCCCTTTGATATGTCCTGTCACATCTGTTTTAAAAGAAAACATGTCAACAATGGAAAGACAGTTGTGTTATGAAATACATGTTTTAAGCAAACCTTGTGTTTAGGGCATTAGGCTAGGCCTATTAAACACTTGCTTGGTCTTACTGCTTCTAGGGATTTATATGTTTTAGTTACCAATATTTTAAGCAAAGTGAATTAAATATAAATATGGCTTAACCAATAGGAAATGGCAAAATAGATTGCTTAATACAGCACAATAAAAAAAATCTAAATACAACATAAAGATTAATATTAGGTGTTTGTCATTTGTGAAAAAGACTAACAAATGGATATAAGATATCGGTATTCTGTTCAAAAGTCATGAGCAACTGTTACAGTTTGCTGTATACATTTCATTGTTTAAATATATAAACATCTTGTTGGGGTTTATGACAGTTTTTATCAAAATAAAAGAGTGGAAAGGAGGTGTGGCAGGCAAGCAACACGAGTACATGACAGAACTGTAATTTTTAGGATAACTATTCCTTTAACTGTAGAAGAAAACTCTCAACACAGTGAGATGTTTTGTTAGTAATCCATTTTGTTTTTTTCTGGGTTTGTAGGTGTTCTCTAAAGGTAGCTGGTTAATAGCTCTGAGTGCTGGCATGATCAGTAGTGTGGTGGTTGTATTAGCTATGACTCCATTTGATGTGATCAGCACTCGACTCTACAACCAGCCGGTGGACCATCTTGGCAAGGTGATATCCTACCAGCTGTCATCAACATACAAAAATTAGTCTATCTAGTTTCACCCACACATTGATAAAGCTGGTAAAATAAGGAATTTATTTCACTTTATGTACTTTTCTCCTGCAGGGCATTTTGTACAGAGGTTTCGTGGACTGTTTCTCGAAGACATTGAAGAAGGAAGGTATGACTGGTTTATATAAAGGTCTCGGAGCCTCCTACTTCCGCCTCGGACCTCACACTATACTTTCTCTACTTTTCTGGAATGAGCTGCGCACTTTGTACTGCAGCTACAGTTAGCATCTTGCTATTACCAGCAATGGCAAAATCTTAATAATGTTTCCCTGATTTGCTGATTAATTAAGCAGTAAGGTACGAGAGGCCGTGCTGTATCGTGAATAAATCACGGCTGAATTCAGCCGTGATTTATTCACGATACAGCACGGCCTCAAGTACCTTATTGCTTTTATAAAATGGTTACCACACAATAAAAATATTAAAATCAAAAATATATATTAATTTATATATATTAAGTTGTACGTTTTCATAAAATAAAATCATTAACTGCCTTCTGCTGTAAAAAGTAGTCCCTAACTGCTGCAGCTGCGTTTACGTTGCTAAGGGTGGTTGCTAAGGGGGTTCAATGATACACAAAACCGTTGAGTGAAGCGGTCATAGCAGTGCCGTATCATGAATACGACACAGCTGCTGACCAATCAGAATTGAGGAATGGAACTAACCGTTTTATAAAGGAGCAATCAAGCACTAAGTCCCTTGCTATATTGTTGACAAAAGGGTGCCATTAGATACAATGTGCAGCAGAGTGCTCATTGCTTTTATAAAATAATTACTACATACTAAATATTTTAAGGATGTTTTTATGAAAACATATTTAAGCATTCATTTGGCAGCCTTCCCCTACATTTGAAGATATAGTTTCTAATATAACAATGTTGCTGTGCAACAGCAAAATAATAATGTGTGAGCTGTGCAGTGATGTGGTAAACAAGGCTGTTACTATATGGTGGAATACTTGATTATATTTATTATGTTGTTATACAGTGACACTCCAGAAAATTTACATATGGTTTTATGGAGACAGAACTCATGTACACTTCTGTTTTAATTATGCAAATTAATTTGATATTTTTTGAATTCTTGATTTTGAGTGGCTTATGGTTCAAGGGACTGTTGACTGAATGATTAATTTGCTATGGCTACAAAGTAGTTCTAACTTATTGACCACATTACAGTTTAAGATGAAACATTTTCTTATGATTTATAAAGAAGTTATGCATCTTGTGAAATATGCCTAACTGATGGCATAAGGAAGCAGTTCTGCACAAAAGAGGAAATATGTCTTCAAACATTTACATCTGGTAATGTGGTATAATAAGTGGAATAACTCACTCTGAACAAATAATTTTTTTTTAAATTAATGCACAATCCTTACTTCTGTAAAAAAAGGGTTTCTACAGTGAACTTTTATATCATTAATTTAAAATATTTTTTGCTTGATTTTACTATTAATTACATGATGTCCTGTAAATGGTTAGTGCTCACACAGAGATTGTGTACGGTTACACAACTGGTCTTTTCAATTGTTTTTTTTTTTTTCTTTGACTTTGACTTGACAACTATTATAATTAATCATGATTGAAAGGACAGAGACTTACTTTTGAGTAATTAGAAGTTGAAATGAAGTTAAACAATCTTATTTTCTCAACCTTTTTTGTCTTGTTTGCCAATGCCTTTAATGTAAGAATGTCTAATTTGTTTTAAACTTGTTTTCTTGGTTGGAACAAAAATTAACAAAGCAAAAGGTATAAACCTTATCCCTTTTGGTTTTATAATAAACAGTTTCATGTAATGTTCTTAAAGCTTCTTTGAGAACATGACATTATTTGTAGAAAATAAGACACTATTCAGCGGGACAGAATAATAGTAACCATTTGCCTTACATTGCGTGCTGTACTGAATGAACTGTTTAATGCTTTAGAGAAACTAATGTAACATTAAATGATATACTAAGAGATGTAAATTATCTAGGTACATATCGGGTCTGTAACATAGGATAAAATATGCAATTTGAGAATAAACTATTTTTAAAAGAATGACTTGCTTTTTCTATATACGTAACATGCAATTGGTTGTCCTTTAATTACAAATACAATACTGATTATTTTAATAGTCTGAATATCACTGTATTAATCAAATCCTCAAATGGCAACGAGGAAATCAGCCTAAACCTTTTTTTCTTTTTATGTTAATCATCTGGTCCCAAGGTCATTTTAATGCATTTATGAAGACAGTTCCCCATACTTTTACAGATGTAGTTCAGCAAAGTACCGGAATATTCTACTTATGTCAAAATACATTTTGTCATTTACAACCTTGTTGTTGAAGGTTCTGATTTATGGAGCCAGAATGGTGACTTTAAAATTTGGCATCAAAGATTAAAACTGGCATTGAAAACAAAAGCAGAACTGAACAAGGAAACATTGGCATTGAAACATTTGTATTGAAACCAGTTGTATTGGCATTGAAACAAGTATTGGTACTGAAAAAAGAAAATAATTAAAATCTTACAATCTTATTCTTTCATTTTATTGGGATTTATTAGTATTTTTCAATGACAATCTTCAGATTTTTTCTTCATGTCACTCTTTTTCAGTGACAGATTTTTTTTTACGTCAGTTTTTTTTCACTGTCACGGATTTCAGTTTCAACTTTCTGTCACTGTTTTGGCGTGGAGAGGGGAGGGGTCTGATGGGAGGGGTAAGTAGAGCGTAATTTGCATATAATTTGCATGTCGGCATACTGAAGAAGTAGACCTACGTCACTTTTACTGGAACCTGCCGTCAGCTCTGAAGCTTCTGGCATGGTGGCGTGACGAAAATGTCTAGTTTACCGGGAACTTCCAAGTCACAAGTAAGTCTGTTTTTTTTCTCTCTGCCATTTACATGTTTATTCACGTGCAACCTGGGCGGTTTTGTAAACTTTTAATGGCCGTTATGCTGTTTTTTTTCGCCGTCGACTGGAACATTTAAGTTACTAACATTAGCCGTGTTGGCTAACTTAACCTGTGGTTAATGCAGGGTCAAAAATAAACACACGCCACAAGCACCATATGCACCGAACAAGGCTAAAAGTCCGGTTTTACAAAAAAAAAAAAAAGAAGTTAACATTAGGTGTCTGTCGGTATGTAGTTGTTGCCGCTAAGTATGAATACATCACAACAGCGGCTAACAGTAACATGGCCTGTAACGTTAACACTGACATGATCAACAGCAGGACTTCGGCTGTGTAAGTTAAGCTACTGACATCCCCAACCGCACGCGCGCGCACGCACACCGGAGAGCCTCTCCTCTTTGAGCTGCTAGTTCGGCTTCAACGCAGGTAACTTAGCATAACGGCCATTAAAAGTTTACAAAACCGCCCAGGTTGCACGTGAATAAACATGTAAATGGCAGAGAGAAAAAAACAGACTTACTTGTGGCTTGGAAGTTCCCGGTAAACTAGACATTTTCGTCACGCCACCCACTCAAAAAAATAAATTGTTCAGTGAACATGATTTAATCGTAGCACCCATTATGCATCTAAACCAATCTAATAAACTTGGAAAGGTTTGAATATGTTATATGAATGTCATTTAAACTTGTAGATTGAACATTGTTTTACCATGTCAGTGTAGCTTATTTCCAACGAATTGAATCAAAATAAATGGTGTTAGTCAAATATGTCAGTAAAAGCACTTCAATTCAACAAAATTCTGCCTTGTTACATCTACTAGTTAATGTCTTGTTCATGTATAGTTTTGGTACTTTCATTAATACCCATCTTGTTGTTTCAATTAGATTTGTTTTAAGTGAAAGATCTAAGAACCAAAACATTACATCTACAGAAGAACCACATAAAACATGCAAACAATTTAACATTTTTATTTTTTCATTCAGTTTTAACATACACATACAAATAAGTTTAAACTGCTTTCTTCACTTTAAGTCTCCAATTTGAGTGTTTGTAAAACAGGATTCAAACAGCATATCAGTCCAAATAACAGCACAAGCCCGACTTCCACACCTTCAGTTAGGAGACCAATGTCCTGTGGGTCATTGTTAGGAGGTGTTCCCTCCTTCAGTATGACAAACACTCCTGCTACAGTTTGCTCCATGGTACATTTTGACTCGATGTCTGAATCCTGTGGGGCGAAACACATAAAAGATCACAAACAAAAATAATTATTACAAGAATTGCTTATACACTTACTGGCCACTTTATTAATGACACCTTTAAAGTAAACTTAAATCCAATACAGGAGCTCTGATGTGAATCAGAGGTTATAATTTCTCAGTTTTTAAGTTGAAACTGTCAGAAAAGTGATAATTCTTCTGTTTATTATTGAGGTCACAGTGGGTGCTGGTGTGTTATTGCAGTGCATTATATTAAAAAAAAGTTATAATTTATCTGCCAACCATATTTAAAATTACTTAGGCGGCTAAAACATTATAACCACCATAGAATATAAAGCACTCCAATGAAAAAAAAAAAAACATGCAAGTATAGTTTTCTGTCCAGGTCAATTATTTGACAAAGTTAAGTGTTCTCTCATGTCACATTTTTGTTGTAGCAAACAGGGAAAAACATGACCCAAGTACAGAATGGCTTTTGAAATTATTTTCTCAAAGACTCACCAAATACCCCTTGATTAGTTTTTCAGGGTCTTCATTCAAGTAGATGCACAGAGACTTGATAACACAGGCTTCTCTGGTATGGTACAGTGTCGTCCTGTAGGGAGGAGACAAGATTACATCAACTTCAGTGGCAGCACAGCTTAAGAGTACTGAACGTGTTACTGTCTGTGTAGAATGTAACAGGTGAACTCTATACACATGGGTTTTAAGTCCTGCCCATGTCTTCAATGTGCATGCAAAATTTCAACCTTAACACCAAACCTGTCCCTAACCTTACCCATATCCCACCTTAATAGAAGCAAGTGTTTTGCAATACAATGACCACAATAAGTACATTGTACTTATTTTATAATGCAAGTACATAGTAGTGAAGGCCACCTAATATAAAGTGTGACCCAAATTTTATTAAAGGTTTTATTCCACTTCAAATGTTGACTACTGTACACAAACATAATGACTGCCGCTTCCAAAGCAATGTTTAGTTTATAATGCTTAAGTAATTTGTACCTAAAACTCTCCTTTGCAACACTTCCTGCACTGCCACATACAGTACATGTCACTGAAAGAGAAAGAAAAGATAAGTTCAGTATTCAAGGATAGTTAGTTATACATTAGTGTATGTGAGTGTTAAAAAAAAAAAAACGACTTACCATGTAAAGCTGAGGTTCACACCAGAAGAGAATGGGGACAGCTATACATTGTGATGTATTTTTTTTTCTGCTGTGAAAAACAAAACAAACAAAGTGTATACAAGTTATATACTATATTTCCCGAATAAAACCATGCAAACCTATTCAATCATAACTTTAATTGCAATTTGTTAGGACATTTAATATATATGGTCGACTGCATTATAGATTGTACTTGACAATTTTTTGCAAACTGTATTCAATAAACTGGGTAGCAATATGTAACATTTCGGAACTCAAGAAAAACAAACCAAAACAGCTCTATTAACGTTAGCTAGACAGAAAAGAGCGATGAGAAGTGCACACTGATTCAACAGAGGACAAGTTACATTACATTTACATTTATTCATTTAGCAGACGCTTTTATCCAAAGCGACTTACAATTGGGGATTTAAGACTTACAATTTAAGTTACGTAAAAGTAAAGCGTATAAATAGCATTAGTATACATTAACGTACAAACAGAAAAAAAACGAGTGCATAGTGTGTTCGACTGTGCATTCTTTCCTCCAGTTTTCCTCTCCCAACGTTGGGGTAGACTTCAGGTTTAACGTAGGTTATGTAGTTAATAGTTAGGCGTGGTTAGCATTGAATTGTGACAGAAATGCACAAATTGTAGCGGATATATTAACGTTAAGGTGAAACTTGTATCGACAAAAACAACGAAATTTACATAAGCCTACTTTGAAACATCGCTACAGTGTGTAATTACTTATTATCCCATGTTACTAAGTGCAAACTGGTACATTATATCAATAAAGTACTTACCCTCAATATCAAGGATGAAGAACGTTTAAACGCAGCAGTTCAAACCGCTGGCGCTCACACAACTCCTCTTCTTCAGCCGTCTGTACCCACGTGATTCCGTGACCGTCGCAGTGCTGAGCATGCGCAGTGACTCATCAGAGAGAGTTGTTGATACACAACTAACAAGAATCAATCATTTAACAGAAGTAAACTCGTTATAATCGTATTAATCAGACATATTTGTTATTGTATATATTATATATTTGTATTTTTGCAAATCAAATAAGTGGCTAGTTGACTTTTTTGAGTGCGCCAGAAGCTTCAGAGCTGACGGCAGGTTCCAGTAAAGTGACGTAGGCCTACTTCTTCAGTATGCCGACATGCAAATTATATGCAAATTACGCTCTACTTACCCCTCCCCTCAGACCCCTCCCCTCTCCACGCCAAAACAGTGACAGAAAGTTGAAACTGAAATCCGTGACAGTGAAAAAAAACTGACATTGTAAAAAAAAATCTGTCACTGAAAAAGAGTGACATAAAGAAAAAATCTGAAGATTGTCATTGAAAAATACTAATAAATCCCAATAAAATGAAAGAATAAGATTGTAAGATTTTAATTATTTTCTTTTTTCAGTACCAATACTTGTTTCAATGCCAATACAACTGGTTTCAATACAAATGTTTCAATGCCAATGTTTCCTTGTTCAGTTCTGCTTTTGTTTTCAATGCCAGTTTTAATCTTTGATGCCAAATTTTAAAGTCACCATTCTGGCTCCATACTGATTATGCTATTTTTTAAACAAAGGCCCAAAAATTATATTTGTCTTAATAGTGCTTACTGTAAGGGTTCGGTGCTGGACGGACGAGACGAGAGACGAAGAGTACAATAAACACTATTTTGATATCATCTTCTGAATAAACAGGCTGGAACAGGCAGGAACACAGAGGTACATCCACACACGTAGAACACGTGGACATGAACAAAGACTGACAGCGTACTGAACTAAAAGACAGGTTTATAAAGGGTTACTAATTACAAGGACAGGTGCAGGGAATCACAATAACGATGGGCTGAACTAAAGTACACAGATCGACATGGGAAGACAATGGGAGAAACCAAGTAAACAGGTAAACAGACAGGCATGACTGTGACACTTACATTCTTTCTAAATGATCAAAGATAAGTCTCTTACATTTCAGAGTAACTGAAGAAAACCTGAGTTTCAACACAGAGTTTTAGTCGTTAAGTTGTTAAACATAAGTTTGGTGGTCATATAATGGAATGTTTGACTCTGCAAACAAAAGGGAAATTTTACTCAACGAACCTGCATTAATTTGCAACAAATTTATGTAAACACTGGTTCTCAAATGTGAGTCAGTTTCAGGAAGACAATGGTTTCTTATTATAAAAATTTATTTTTTGCTTTTCACCAATAACTAAATCTTCTCCATTTGTACAGCCACACTTATAAATCAGATACATGTTAAGCCTTGCACGGCAAATAAAAAAAAATTAGAGAGACTAGCTTTCTAGCTTTTTTAACCTGTTTACTTTATGTTTTAACCTGTTCAGTCATTGTAAAGGCATAACCGTAAAAGCTTTTAATGGAAACCAACTGCATTTAAATGTATACATGAAGCATCTACCCGAGTACTCCAGGGTCGAGTAGACGAAATGACTGCAGAACACCCTTGAAGTCTTGTAGTGTCCATGGTATAGCGGCCACATTTTCAATGGCACTGCTGCTGAGGGGACTAAAAAAGAAGATTTTATATCAAACTATTTGCTCTATATATCTGCATCATATTTCAGCATCTATTAACACCATAAGTATAAACTTTATAATTCCATTTCAGACCTCAAGGTAATCCTCCAGTGTACAGGGAAAAAAAATGATGGGTTTAACCTCTATATATTTAACCAACTCACTTGATACAAACAGGATTGTTGAACGTCACTAAGATGTCAGTGGTGTACTGTGGCAGACGGAATAAGCACAGGTGAATGTCCACAGTGTTCTTGGCCTATGAAAAAATTTAATGTAAGATGATGAAAGGAACAAATATTAATGACTTAAGCAATTACTAATAGTGTCAGAAGTCACACAGTTGCTCAACTAAGGTTTTTCCATCCAAAATAACTCCAAACCACCCACAGAAAACATGTGAATCATTACTTAGGATGAGGAAATTCATGAGATCAAAGCAAAAGTGAACTGTGACAGCTCTGAATCTTACTACTGAACTAGTTGAAGGGATTTCCATTTCCAAGAAAAATAAATGTTGTAAGTGTTTAGCATACTGAAGATTGAGCATGTCCAACTGATGAATCGTCTTGAATAACAGTCTTGTGTATGTATGGCCTTTTTTTGTTGTTGTTGGACAGTTGTTTTTACACAGAGTGCTAAATTTAGAACCTTTGTTTTTGGCAAAATACATATGGCCACTACAAATGCAATGTAGTAAAGACACACCTCCTCATTGAATTTCGAGACCAGCTGAGCTCCAGACAGCAGCCAGGCAGAGCTGCAATCATGCATTGATAGGTCTGATTGAGGGACCTGCTCCACCCCTCTGACCTCCCAGGAACCATTCTCTACCGCCCTGTTACTTGCAGCCACGTCCTCAAAGTGATACCTGTCACAACACAAACCAGAAAAGCAAGGTTCATACATGTGTATTTCAGTTATAAAATAACTAAAACAATATTTAATTTCCTGATGTGTCAGGTGAACACAGACAACGTTTCTAGTTTAAAACAGCCATCATTGCAATGGACTTATTTACTATATATATTTATATATATATACATATATATTAAAACACACAATGAGAAATAAGCCCCAATGTTAATGGCTGCATTCAGGTTGGAGTTCAAACCCAAACCTGTTTAAATCTTTCACCCTACCCTAATACCATCATTTCACAAGGACTTATGTGTGCATTTTTATTTTTTTTTAGAAAAGAAGATGTGGACCAATATTTGTTGTAATGTTAAGAGACCACATATTACCTGACTGCATCAGCATCTTGAACTTGGCTTTGGTACTCCAGCAGTTCAATGATAATACTCTGATCTGTCTGATTGTGAGCAAACACTTCTTGATTATCAGGGATCTCTCTCAGTTCACTGAAGACAATAAGAAAGAGAATGATGGGTTTTTAATATATAAATCAGGTAAGGTTGAGCTTTATTGAAGTTATAAGCGTCAACATGCAAACACAAGGACTGTAAATGGCGGCAACCTCAATGTTGATAATTGAGGTAATCATAATATCGACTTTATTAAAGTGAATAATCACAACAACTGCTATTCCACAAAGTAACATAATTAATTTGTAGCTAGTCAACTGTGGGTTGTTTACGTTTACCATGCAACTGACTTATTAATATAGAACAGATGTTTTGTTACATATGTGCATAGTTCTGCACCAGATGTTTCTGTACATTGTTTTTTTCACACCCATTTCTATACATTTACCTGATATCCTGGGAACTGGGGGGAATAATAGCTGATAATGCACCGCCAAACAGAGGCCGAGCCATAGCTGTGCTCACCACTGCAATGAAAAAAAAAAAACATTTAGAGAGGGAGTAATATCTTTATGAGGCGGAGGAGCTGCCCCAAAACCTGAAAGTGCTAAAGGCAGCTGCCCCCAAATCCACCATCCCTGGAGGCAGCTGCCAATCTGATAAACGCGTGTGAACGAACAAACAATGAAACCTGGGCATCCTTCTATTCTCTTTTTTTCACCTGTCTGGCATCTTACAAAATGGGTGCTTCGCAAACTAAAGAGTGCATCCTATTGAGTATGCATACTTGCTAGTCCAGTCCTTCTGAGGTTTCAAGGCTAGAGTCCTTCTCGGCATTAAACACTAGAATGAGATGGTCTAGTGTGTGAATGGGCTGGGGTTTGTCATAAATGTTTCCACCCCTGTAGTCATGCTACGAAAACAATATAAAAATTATAATTTAAAGAATACTTTATACTGAAAATGTACTTTCTAGGTAATGGTGATGACAACCATCTGTGGTCTCTGAGTGGTTCACTTTACGCGCAGTTTAAAATTATGTGATTCATTTATAACAAAAACAAAAGAAAACCAAACACCTTCACCTTTGCCTTTTTTGTCTTGCATAACATAATGAAATTGAACAAGCTCAGCATCAATTCATTTTCAGCTAATTCATTTTTCATGAATTGGAAACTGCAAAGGATTGTGGGCTGACAGAAGGATGCAAAGGATAACATCCTTCAGAACAACTTAATGTTCAACATCTCTGGATACACCTTGTTATTAGTTTGTACCTATGATTGTTGATCAGTTAGGTACACTGGAAAAATATGTAGAAAAGATCAAAAAAGTACTGGTAATTTGTTTTGGAGTTGTTCTTATTCAACTAGTTTTTGGTCAAGTCTCTGCTCATTTGTAAATGCCCAGCTTTCAGCTCTGTTCCCTCTGTTGTTACTAATGTTGGCAAAACCTAGTGTACCTAAAGTCATGTATGTTGATTATAAACCACCATTTCTAATTCTGGAATTAGAAGTTCAGCAATACTGTTTACTTAGTACTATTTATAATTTGACAAACAAGAAAGCTGTAAAGTGTATTAATTTATGTGAACCTTTTTTTTTCATTCATCCGAGTCAAGTCCAAAATGGGGCGAATCGGACTCAAGTCCGAGTCCAAATGGGTCTAGTCCGAGTCCAACTAAATACTACTGTTTTTCAGTATCTTAACCTTGTTTTAACCTTTACAACTAGAATAAGGCAATGACAATTTAAATGTAACAAAAGCAAACTCCCTTTGATTTTTGATTTCACACCATCTAATTAGTGTCCTGCTCAGCAAACAAAGTTATAGCTGACCTGATTTATGTATTGTGACATATTTCAGAGTGAAACAGCTTTTAGAATATGAAAAATTATAGGGCAGGACAGGACTTGAATTCAGTTGTTGTTATATAGTAAATATATAAATTCAATGGGGTGGGTAGGAAGCTTATTGAATAAGACCTGAGTAGCAGAGAATGCACCTCTTATCTCTGATTGTGGCTGTGTTTTGGGTAGATGACATTTAAAAAAAAAATTATTGGATAAAAACGAGGCTGTGAGGGTTAATGACAGTTTTTAAGTAGCAGTCTATGGAAGCCATGGAATAAAAGAGTAAAAAAAAAGTTTAGATTTTATAATTCTGACTTTATTTTCACAATTCCGAGATTATATCTCACAATTCTGATAAGAAAAGACATTCTCCCTTTTCCCCTCAGCGCGAAATTATGAGTATATATCCCACAATAATGGCATTTTCCCCTCAGAACTGACAAACTCGCAACTGTTGAGTTAAACTGAGTTATAAAGTCCGAAATACAACATATAAACGACATATTAAAAAAATCTAAATTGTGAGATAAAATAGGTAAATGTAATGACGCAGTCTGCTGCAGAAGGTTTATGCTGCTGTTGCTTTAAGACCGGACAGACAGTCAGATCCTATATTTTGACACATCTGTATTTCTCCGAACTGGTCAAATACATTCAAGTCAAAACCGACTGCATTTGCATGAATACTCTCCAAGACAGTGCATTTTGACATTACTTTTTGCTAGTGTGTAGCAATAACATGCAAAAGAAACTTAATTCAGCATTTGCACGCTGACTAAGAGGCGCTTTGGGTGTGAATGCAAAGAAACCAGAAGGCTTTCAACAACTGGCAAGAACACGTGCGAATACTGAATGTCACTTTCGTAATAATGCATCGAGTCAGTAAAATTTTCGTCAACTGTCCCTGGACTCGGCAATAATTCCCGAGTCCGAAAAGCTCGAGTCCGAGTAAAGTCCGAGTCAAAATGCATCCGACTCCGTGACAAGTCCGTGTCCGCTAAAAATTGTACTCAAGACCTGCCTTTTAGCAACGTTAACGATTCCGCAGGTTTTACCCAAAAAATCTGCGATTCTGCCTTTAGCAGTGTGAGGTTGCTTGGCCTCACAAAGCTTTTACCCTTACTGGCCATTTATGTACACTGAGCAACACATCAAAGAAAAGTGCACTGCAGTATAAACAATGTACTTTAGTAAAACAACATATGTGAATTGCTCAATACAACGTCAAATTTTGAAAACAAAGTAATTTAATCACAAAGGAAGGTAAGCATATACTTAAAATTTCAATAAAATAAGGCCATATTAATGCTTTCAACAGAAACATTGAACAGACTCACGAGTGACAAGCCGCATTGACTTCCTCCCATTACCTACCGGATGTGATGTAAATTGAGGTCAGGCGTGCCCTCTAGTGGTGTACAACAAAATATCAACTTCAAGTGACGGAAAGCTGTCTGAATTAGAGTAAATTTATCTGACAATATTATACATCTGTGAACGGGTAGCAATTAGGGGTAGCTCCATTACAAAATATCTAAATGTATACTACTGATGATGTCAAGAATGCATATAATACTTTTTTTTTAGATAAACATAAAAGATACTGTATACTTTAAAAAATGTTTGGACACACTTGAATTTATGATTAAGGCATATGTTTTAACAGTTCCCAGGATTATTTTATTAAGCTGGTTTGCAATCGAGACAAAGTTTGACTCCTTTGAATAAATAAATAATAGAGAGCATTATTTGTCTGAACAAATCACTTAACTGGAATTCAAAATGCTACATTAAAGGGGCAACTAACAGTAGGAGAATAGGCTGATGATACATGGGGCAACTTTTTCAATAATTTAATCGGGCAACTTTTTTTTTGAGCAATGTTGCTTGGACACTTTCCCATTGAGAATGTGTAATAAATTTCTATCTGGATAATTTAGATAAGTCAGGGGCCCTGTATCTCACCTGGCTGCCCGTTGACAGCACCATTTGCCAAAGTTGCATGGCAACATTGCTCAAAAGCAATATATCAGCATAATAACACTGTGTATGTACGCAGACAACGTTTTCATCAACATTGTTTTGACGTCATATTGTAAGTGGCAGTCTCCTTCTTCAGTTTTAACCAAATGTGCATCGTGGAACCTATATCGGAGAAAGTACATGCAAGTGTCAACATGTCGTCAACATCAAATTCTGATATTCTGAAATTAGGATTCTGAAAACGCCAGTTTTATCAAACACGATAGAGTATAGTGAGTGACACAAACCCACGAAATACATACACTGTAAAAAGTTTTCACCAGATTCAACTTAAAAACCTAAGTTCAGCAGTTGCCTTAAGTTTTTAAGTTTAATCAGCTTAAAACTACAAGTCATTTTAACTTATTACAATAAAAATGAGTTGATATAACTTGTGAGTTTAAATGACTTAAGTTGATTTAACTTAAAATCTTAAGGCAGCTGCTAAACTTAAGTTGAAACTGGTGAAAACTTTTTACAGTGTAGAACATCAGAAAGCTATGCAGATCTATTGCTTATATAGTTAAATATGTTTGTTTCCGTGGTTTGTGTTTGTGTCAAACCAAAAAAATCTGTCATTTCGTGGAAGTTGATTTCATTAAGGAACTGACTTTTGTTAGTTAAGGGGATTTTACAAAAGACTATGACATTGAAAGTGAATTTGAGGACACCGTAGAGCTTGCCCAAGAATTACCCAACATTTTAGTTAAAAGCATTTATATTAGAGAAGTACCAAATGAAGAAACACTTGGATTTTTTTTTTTTTTTTGTCATTTTCAATTTTTTTGGCAATTCACAACATTCACTCAAAGTAGTAAAATTATTTCAAATACACACCTGTGTGAGTTTAATATGTTACCCTATTAAGATACATGAAATGATAAACATGACAATGTATTACATAACCCACAACTGTTTTAACCCACAACTGTTTTAAATGAAAAGTTAGAGAGTTCTTCTGGATTATGCAGAATACAATAGCACCACTGCTTGTTTAACAGAAGATGGCACTTATGCACGTCCTTAGTTAGTCCATTTGCTCTATTAAACAGTTTTAGTTAGATTATAAGGCCAAACACCAAACAATGTTCTTACAGCCTGCCTACACATTCACAGTTAGACCCTGCTCACTAGCCAAAGGTTCTTATGTTTTTTTTTTTAGGTCTGTGAGCTAAATATAAATGCTGCAAATGGATCCGCACGTCTCTGTCACAAGGAGAGTCAGAGACGTGCGGATCCATTTGCAGCATTTATTTAGAATGGTCAACAGGCCAGAATAATCACCAGAAAACAGGAACAACGTAGGTAATCCGGGAAACAGTTCGATAGACAGGGAATGGTCGCAATGGCAGGAAGCAGGAATCGTCAACGGGGTACACAGTCCAGAGTCATACACAAATAATCCAACACAGAGATAAATGCTTAGAATTACGACCATAGGAACAATAAGACTTCGCAAGGTGGCTGTGTGTGTGAGTGGCTTAAATGCAGACAGTGTGATGAGGTGCAGCTGTGACCAGTAATCAGTAAAGTGAGAGCAGGTGAATGCAGTGATTAGAGCAGTGGCTTGTGGGATATGAAGTCCATGATGTGTGGTGCAAGAGTTCATAATGACAGGATAGACCAGATACGTGACATTACCACATTGGTTTTCAAACGTTTTTACAAGCAACCTTTTTTTTTTTTTTTTCAAATTGCTGCGACACATATACACATCCATTTACAGTCAGGTCCTTAAATATCGGGACATCGACAACTGCAGACTCTCAGATTTAATTTGAGGGTATTTACATCCAAATCAAGTGAACGGTGTAGGAATTATTACAACAGTTTGCATATGTGCCTCCCACTTGTTAAGGGACCAAAAGTAATGGGACAATTGGCTTCTCAGATGTTCCATGGCCAGGTGTGTGTTATTCCCTCATTATCCCAATTACAATGGGCAGATAAAAGGTCCAGAGTTCATTTCAAGTATGCTCTTTGCATTTGGAATCTGTCGCTGTCAACTCTCAAGATGAAATCCAAAGAGCTGTCACTATCAGTGAAGCAAGCCATCATTAGACTGAAAAAAAGAAAAAAAAACATCAGAGAGATAGCAAAAGCATTAGGCGTGGCCAAAACAACTGTTTGGAACATTCTTAAAAAGAAGGAACGCACCGGTGAGCTCAGCAACACCAAAAGACCCGGAAGACCATGGAAAACAACTGTGGTGGATGACCAAAGAATTCTTTCCCTGGTGAAGAAAACACCCTTCACAACAGTTGGCCAGATCAAGAACACTCTCCAGGAGGTAGGTGTATGTGTGTCAAAGTCAACAATCAAGAGAAGACTTTGCCAGAGTGAATACAGAGGGTTCACCACAAGATGTAAACTATTGGTGAGCCTCAAAAACAGGAAGGCCAGATTAGAGTTTGCCAAATGAAATCTAAAAAAGCCTTCACAGTACTGGAACAACATCCTATGGACAGATGAGACCAAGATCAACTTATAGCAGAGTGATGGGAAGAGAAGAGTATGGAGAAGAAAAGGAACTGCTCATGATCCTAAGCATACCACCTCATCAGTGAAGCATGGTGGTGGTAGTGTCATGGCGTGGGCATGTATGGCTGCCAATGGAACCGGTTCTCTTGTATTTATTTATGATGTGACTGCTGACAAAAGCAGCAGGATGAATTCTGAAGTGTTTCGGGCAATATTATCTGCTCATATTCAGCCAAATGCTTCAGAACTCATTGGACGGCGCTTCACAGTGCAGATGGTCAATGACTCAAAGCATACTGCAAAATCAACCAAAGAGTTTTTTAAGGAAATGAAGTGGAATGTTATGCAATGGCCAAGTCAATCACCTGACCTGACCCAAAGGATTTGCAACCAAGTATTAAAAAAGTGAATTATGATTATTATTCTGTCCCATTACTTTTAGTCCATTAACAAATGGGAGGCACATATGCAAACTGTTGTAATTCATACAACGTTCACCTCAAATGAAAGCTGGCAGTCTGCAGTTAAAGCACATCTTGTTCGTTTTATTTCAAATCTATTGTGGTGGTGTATAGAGCCAAAAATGTAAGAATTGTGTCGATGTCCCAATATTTATGGACCTGACTGTACATGCATCAAGTTAAGCATAGGCCCATACACAGATTAGGCTAGCATTATGACCACCTTCCTAATATTGTGTTGGCCCTTTTGCTGCCATAACAGCCCTGACCCGTCAAGGCATGAACTCCACTAGACCCCTGAGATTGTGCTGTGGTATCTGGCACCAAGATGTTAGCAACAGATCCTTTGAGTCAGAGGTCTCGAACTCAATTGCTCTGCAGAATTTAGATCCAGCTCGGACTTTGTTTTATTTGTTTAGCACATCCCAAAGATGCTTTATTTTACTGAGATCTGGGGAATTTGAAGGCCAAGTCAACACCTTAAACTCATCGTTGTTCTCCTCAAACCATTCCTGAACCTTTTTTGCTTTGTGGCAGGGTGCATTATCCTGCTGAAAGAGGCCGCACCCACCATACTGTTTTCATTATAAGGGTGTACATGGTTTGCAACAATGCTTAGGTAGGTGGTAGCATGGGCACCCTAACTGGTCTGCAGATATGTAGCCCTATACACAACAAACTGTTTGTTAATGCTGGTTCTGACACCTTTTCATCAGAACCAGCATTAACTTCTTGAGCAATTTGAGCTACAGTAGCTCCCCGCGTGCATCAGTGAATCTTGGCCGCCCATGACCTAGTTTTCTAGCCATCACAATTTAGCCCTTTTCAAACTCGCTTAAATCATTATACTCTCCCATTTTTCCTGCTTCTAAAAAAATCAGTTTTTAGTACAAAATGTAAAAGTTTTCTTTGAGGGTTGTGTTTAGGGGTATGGTTAGGGCATAAAATAATTTGTACAGTAGACAAATCATTATGTCTATGGAAAGTCTCCACAAAACATGAAAACGGATATGTTGCACTATAAATCACCATGTAGAAACATAAATAACTTCACAAAATAATATGTGAAAATAACATTAACATTATGTGTAATTACATACATAAAACATAAAAATTTAATTCCTTCACATCTGCTTCAACTCATCCATAAAAAGGTGAATTAAAATGTTATATTTATCACTAATAAGATAAAAAAAATAATAATAAAAAAATCATATCTAAGCACAATCTGAAGAACAACAGACAGCATGCAACAGTTTTGATTTTGAATGGCTGATTTCTGACAGAGAGCAAGATAGATGGAGTGACAATAGGTCATTTATCCTTAGCACAGCATCCTGGCCTGTTGCTTGTACAGTGCCCTTTTGATAACTGATCTGACCCACAGCAGACCTATGCTAACAGACTGACAAGTCTCTTTCAATTCTAATCCACAGACCGTAATCCACATAGGCTAATGAAGTATCAGTTTGGATTTCAGATGGACTATAAGGTCCTCCTCACTTATTTTCAGACAGTGAAACTGGGGAGGGAGAGAAAGAATGAAGCAAGTCACTGAATGACGTTATCTGGAGGCAGGTGTACCAGCAGGCAATCTGAGTTTTACAATGCTTCCTGAAGGAAAGAGGGTTTTAGCTGATCTGTGGAGTTCTGGGACCAAGAGGCCCATCCTTTGGAGCTTGTAATCCACAATTTTTTTTGCACAGGGATTCTACAAAAGGGAGAGTTACAAAAATAAAAGGTAGGGACATTAAAGACTAATCATTTACAGTAGTATGATAGAAAATATTTTGTGTTTGTGTGTGTATATTGTGCAGGTGTGGCTGCAAGATTTGGTCTTATTATTGGTAGAGACACATCACAACCAATGCAGATGCATGGTGTTTCTTGCTTTCACAGTGAAATTGCAGGTTTTTTAATTTGTTATTTATTTATTTATTTCTATTAATTTTTTTTACACAGTGTAAGTATATGTTCTCTCTTGTCTTATTTTTGATTAAAAATGTCTGACATTACCAAATGTGTATAGGGCCTTTAACAATAATTAAGATAAATAGCTAAGAAACACATAACAATAGACAAAAGAAACACAATAGTAGTAGTATATACTACCAATAATTCTCTATTAAATCACTGTTTGAAAGTACTTGCACATGCAACAGGACAGTCATATAAAAAGTTACTTTTCACACTATATACATTTTTAATTCTCAATTTTAAGTCTCTACCTAGTTTGTATGTAACTCTAATGCACAATCATTTGCCCATTCATTTTGCAATTTTTTCTGCTTTTTGTACGAAGAAATTATTCGACAGTAATAAAAAAGATGGAATATTCATTGGAATGATTTGTAAAGAAAGAATTCTAAAAAAAAATCTACATTTTTAACATATAATTAATTATATATAAACAAAAAGTCAACTTGTCATGTCAAACACAGTCAACTAAACAACATATATAACACTATGGGAGGGGAGAGTCAATGAAATAACGTTAACCTGACTTATTAAAATTTTAGCAAATAAGATGTAGACTAAGGCTAAGCTAAAGACCTAGTTCATGCTGCCTAGGACTGCACTACATTCACTGCTTTAAAGTCTGGCAACAACATTAAAGGTGACCATTAATTGGATGAGAAAGTATCAAGGTCTTTAAGGCTCAGCCAATCTAAGCAACAGGCTATTATTTAGCACTACTGTCAGTGAGAATGAATCACAGATTACTTGTCATGACTCTGGGCTGTGGGTTCCCTCAGCCACCTGAGGTCGCTGTTCCCCTTGCACTGCACTCCCCTGATTGTTCACATCTGTCTTGTCATTAGCACTGCTTACACTCACATCTGTTCACAATTATCTGGACTATAAGAACTCTCACTTCTCACTCCTGCTTCATGTCTGCATTGTCTTTATGTTCTGTCTTGTTACTCTGTGTTCCTGAAACTCTGGCTCTAGATCGTGTTCCTGTTCTGTTTATTTTGTGGTTTAGTTATTTCGTTTTGTGCCGTGTTGGCCTTTTTGTTTGTTTATTTTGTTATTATCATTAAATAAACTTACCTGCATCTGGACCCAGACCTCCCTTATTCAACGTGACAGAATGCAGCCATCACAGATGGGTCCAGCGGGAAGTATTTTTTTTCTGATCATAACCTAGATGTGCTCTGTTTGACAGAAACCTGGCTAAAACCAGACGATTACATTATTTTAAACGAGTCCACCCCCCAAGATTACTGTTATAAACATGAACCGCGTCTAAAAGGTAAAGGAGGAGGTGTTTCTACTATTTATAGCAGTATTCTCAATGTCTCTCAGAGAACGGGCTTCAATTATAACTCGTTTGAAGTTATGGTGCTTCATATAGCATTATCCAGAGAAACAAGTACTAATGATAAATCTCCTGTGACGTTTGTGCTAGCTACTGTATACAGGCCACCAGGGCACCATACAGACTTTATTAAAGAATTTGCTGATTTTCTATCCGAATTAGTGCTGGCCGCAGATAAAGTCTTAATAGTGGGTGATTTTAACATCCATGTTGATAATGAAAAAGATGCATTAGGAACAGCATTTATAGATATTTTGAACTCGATTGGGGTTAGACAACACGTGTCAGGTCCTACTCATTGCCGAAATCATACTCTAGATTTAATACTGTCACATGGAATTGATGTTAATGGCGTTGAAATTCTGCAGCAAAGCGATGATATCTCAGATCATTATCTAGTCTCTTGTATAATCCAGATAGCTAAAACTGTTAATTCAATTCCTTGCTACAAATACGGTAGAACCATCACTTCTACTACAAAAGACTGCTTTGTAAGTATTCTTCCTGACTTATCTGAATTCCTCAGCATATCCAATAGCTCAGAAAAACTTGATGATGTAATAGAAACTATGGACTCTCTCTTTTCTAGCACTTTAGATACAGTTGCTCCAGTGCGCCTAAAAAAGATTAAGAAAAACAGTGTAACACCGTGGTATAATGATCATACCAGCGCCCTAAAGAGAAAAGCACGAAAAATGGAACGCAGCTGGAGGAAAACAAAACTAGAGGTTTTTCGTACTGCTTGGCGTGAATGTAATTTATCTTATAGGAAAGCATTAAAAACTGCCAGATTGGATTACTTTTCATCTCTCTTAGAAGAAAACAAACATAACCCTAGGTATTTGTTCAATACTGTGGTTAAATTAACTAAAAATATAGCAGCAACAGGTTTAGACATTTCCCAAAAGCACAGCAGTAATGACTTTATGACATACTTTACCTCCAAGATAGACACTATTAGAGATAAAATTGTAACCATACAGCCGCCCGCTACAGTATCGCATCAGATAGTGTGTTGTAGATCTCCTGAGGAACAATTCCATTCATTCTCTATTATAGGAGAGGAGGAATTGTATAAACTTGTTAAATCATCTAAACCCACAACATGTATGTTAGACCCTATTCCATCAAAGCTACTAAAGGAGGTACTTCCAGAAGTCATAGATCCTCTTCTGAATATTATTAATTCGTCACTATTAGGGGTGTAACGGTTCACGGGAATGTATTGAACCGTTTCGGTACGGACTGTTCGGTTCGGTCCACTTGCGTACCGTTTCGGTATATTCTTTTTTCATTAAATAATATACATTTATTATTAGCGTGATATTAAGCGCAGCGGAACAATGCTCCTAGGCGAGTTTCCGCACGGACGCTATTGAGTGACGAACAGTAATACCGCACTTTGGTTAAGGTGCGTCAAAGAACAAATATTGACATATTATGGCTATAGGGTATTCTATACTCTTTGGGTGCGTTCCGATCGACAGGGTCCCTACGCAGTGTTCACTGCTCCCTTCGCTGGCCTTCGCTGAAAATAATCGCTCATTTGGAATGCCCTGGAACGTCATCAAAGCAAATTAACGGCAGCGTCACGCAGATTATGATTTAACATAAATAAATATTGTAATTTATTTTACTTTCAAATTTAAATACATATAAAATACATATAAACGTATGTATCTAAAAAATATAGTCCAAATGTATATGTTTAGACCGTTAACACATTAACAGATTTTTGTGGTCTTAGTTTTTTTTCCCCACACACAGCCTATATTTAACTATCCTGTGATAACATTAAATAAAACAAGACAGAGATTCACCTCGCAAGGTTTTATTTTCATTCATAAAATACAATATGCAAATGTAACATGAATCGCCATAACCATTCATAAACACTCTAATTTGTATAATGATAACAACATTTATTGCAACCGCTTCATTTCAGAGCCTTAAAAAAATATTATGTAAAATATCACCCAAATGTGTCGCTTTTATTTATTTTATGCAAGAATTCTATTGTATATTGGCAGCTTTTCAAAATAAAGATTTTGTAAGTTCTTATTTTTTTGTACCGAAAATGAACCGAACCGAGCTCTCCAAGACACTGTACCGAACCGAATACGATTTTAGCGTACCGTTACACCCCTAGTCACTATCATTAGGATATGTTCCCAAAACCTTCAAACTGGCTGTTATTAAGCCACTCATTAAAAAACCACAACTTGACCCCAATGAACTAATTAACTACAGACCAATTTCGAATCTCCCTTTTCTGTCAAAGATACTAGAAAAGGTAGTATCCTCACAATTATGCTCCTTCTTAGAGAAAAATGGTATCTGTGAGGATTTCCAGTCAGGTTTTAGACCATATCATAGTACTGAGACTGCTCTAATTAGAGTAACAAATGAGCTGCTATTGTCAAGCGATCGTGGTTGCATCTCTCTATTAGTGCTACTGGATCTAAGTGCTGCATTTGATACTATTGACCACAACATTCTTTTAAATAGACTCGAAAATTATGTAGGCATTAGTGGTAGTGCACTGGCATGGTTCAAATCGTACTTATCTGACCGTCATCAGTTTGTGGCAATAAATGAAGAGGTATCATTTAAATCGCAAGTGCAGTATGGAGTACCTCAAGGCTCAGTGCTAGGGCCATTACTTTTTACGCTTTACATGTTACCCTTGGGAGATATCATCAGGAAACATGGTGTTAGCTTTCATTGTTACGCTGATGATACTCAGCTCTATATTTCTTCGCAGCCCGGCAAAACATATCCATTCGAAAAACTAACAGAATGCATAGCTGATATTAAAAACTGGATGGCGAATAACTTCTTACTGTTAAATTCTGAAAAAACAGAGGTACTAATTATTGGACCTAAAACCTCCACAAGTACTGACCTAAAACACAGTCTAATACTAGATGGCTGCTCTGTAAATTCGTCGTCATCAGTTAGGAACCTAGGCGTTCTATTCGATAGCAATCTCTCCTTTGAAAGCCACATTTCTAGCATCTGCAAAACCGCATTTTTCCATCTTAAAAAAATATCGAAATTACGACCTATGCTATCAATGTCAAATGCTGAAACATTAATTCATGCGTTCATGACCTCAAGGATAGATTATTGTAATGCTTTATTGGGTGGTTGTTCTGCACGCTTAATAAACAAACTCCAGCTGGTCCAAAATGCAGCAGCTAGAGTTCTTACTAGAACCAGAAAGTATGACCATATTAGCCCGGTTCTGTCAGCACTGCATTGGCTCCCTATAAAACATCGTATAGATTTTAAAATCTTGCTAATTACTTATAAAGCCCTCAATGGTTTAGCTCCTCAGTACTTGAACGAGCTCCTATCGTATTATAGTCCCTCACGTCCGCTGCGTTCTCAAAATTATGTCAATTTGATAATACCTAGAATATCAAAATCAACTGCCGGCGGCAGATCATTTTCTTATCTAGCGCCTAAACTCTGGAACAATCTACCTAACACTGTTCGGGAGGCAGACACACTCTGTCAGTTTAAATCTAGATTAAAGACACATCTCTTTAACCTGGCTTACACATAAAATCATTAACACATTTCTATAATTCAAATCCGTTAAAGGATTGTTAGGCTGCATTAATTAGGTCAGCCGGAACCGAAAACACCTCCCATAACACCAGATGCACTCGTTGCATCGTAAAAAGAATGGCATCTACGCTAATATTAGTCTGTTTCATTCTTATTCCGAGGTCACAGTAGCCACCAGACCCAGCCTGTATCCGGATCAGATGCTCACTGCAGTCCCCCGGATCCAGTCCGTACCCAGCTTAGATCATGGATCACCACCTGGAGATGACTTCAATAGCCGTGGATGTCAACCAGATGAGCTCCACCACCTGGAGATGACTTCAATAGCCGTGGATGTCAACCAGATGAGCTCCAAGGCGGACCATCAATAAAGACCTCGCCAACCTTGAAGGCCATCGGCGCTACACCACAGGATCCTGTCACGAATTGAGTCCTCCTGTCATTAACTCTTGCACTACACATCATGGACTTCATTCCCCACAAGCCACTGCACTAATCACTGCATTCACCTGCTCCCTGTTTCTCACTGCACTGATCACTGCTTACACCTGCAGCTCATTCACACACACACACACACACACACACACACACACACACACACACACACACACATACATACACACACACACACACACCTGCAGCTCATCACACGGACAGCTTATATGCCACTCACACACACAGCTTCTTTGCGAAGTCTTATCGTTCCTCATGGTCGTAATTCCGAGCGTTTCTTCCCGTGTTTGTTTTCCCGTGTGTGTGATTCCTGGATTCCCTCCCGTGTTTGATTCTTGCTGCCAGCTCCGACCTTTCTGCATGTTTTTTGACTACGATTTCTGCCTGCCCCTTTGTGTTTGTTTGCCTGAATAAAATGCTGCAAATAAATCAGCACGTCTCAGTCCGTCCTTGTGACAGTGTTATTCCAGCTAACACAGAAAATGTTTTTTTTTTTTCTACACACTATTGTGTTATAAATACACAATTTGTCAAGTATGTGTTATTTTTTAACAAATGTTGTATGCAATAAAGACACTGCAAACTAATGTATAGTTTAAACACAATTTATTAAACATGCTACTAACAATTACATAACAACTCAAAGAAGTTAAAAAAAGAGAGGTAAACAAATACAGTCATTTCAACATTTTAATTGTTCCTTGAGTAAAAAGTTGTTAATGGTTTATAAAGTTTGTACTTTAAATAAAAAAAATGTGGTATTTGACAACCTCTTAGGTATTAATTGTTTTATTTAAAGGTGCCATAGAATGGAAAACTGAATTTACCTTGGCATAGTTAAATAATAACAGTTCAGTACATGGACATGACATACTATGAGTCTCTAACACCATCGTTTCCTCCTCATTATATAAATCTAGTATTTGCAAAAGACCACTGAAAAAATCATCCCCATTCCAAAGAAACCCAAAATAACAGGACTTAACGACTACAGACCTGTGGCGCTATGACCTGTGGCGCTACCATCTGTCGTCATGAAGTCGTTTGAAAAACTGGTTCTGGCTTATCTGAAGGACATCACCAGACCCTCACTGGACCCCCTGCAGTTTGCTTATCATGCAAACAGGTCTGTAGATGATGCAGTGAACATGAGTCTACATTTCATACTGCAGCATCTGGACAAATCAGGGACTTACGCGAGGATCCTGTTTGTGGACTTCAGTTCAGCCTTCAACACTATCATCCCAAACCTCCTCCTGCCCAAACTAACTCAGCTCTCTGTGCCCACATCAGTCTGTCAGTGGATCAACAGCTTCCTGACAGACAGGCAGCAGCTAGTGAGGCTGGGAAAATTCTCATCCAGCACCCGGACTATCAGCACTGGCGCCCCTCAGGGTTGTGTCCTCTCCCCACTGCTCTTCTCCCTGTATACAAATGACTGTACCTCCAAAGACCCCTCTGTCAAGCTCCTGAAGTTTGCAGACGACACCACACTTATCGGCCTCATTCAGGACGGTGACGAGTCTGCTTACAGACAGGAGGTAAAAGAGCTGGCTGTCTGGTGCAGTCATAACAACCTGGAGCTCAACACGCTCAAAACTGTGGAGATGATCATAGACTTCAGGAACCCCCCCCCCCTGCTCTCCCCCCACTCACCATCATGAACAGCACTGTAAACACAGTGGAGTCAGATTCAGGTTCCTTGGAAATACCATCTCTCAGGACCTGAAGTGGGACATTCACATAGACTCCATTGTGAAAAAGGCCCAGCAGAGGCTGTACTTCCTCCGCCAGCTGAGGAAACTCAACCTGCCACAGGAACTGCTGAAACAGTTTTACTCTGCCATCATTGAATCCGTCCTCTGCACTTCAATTACCATCTGGTTCAGCTCAGCTACAAATTCTGATCTCAGAAGACTACGTCGGATAGTCCGGACTGTTGAGCGAATCATTGGTACAACCCTCCCTACCCTTCAAGATCTGTACTTATCCAGAGTACGAAAAAGGGCTGCCAAAATTACTCTGGACCCCTCACATCCAGCACACTCACTTTTTGAACTGTTACCATCCTGTCGGTGCTACAGAGCACTGAGCACTAGAACGACCAGACACCGAAACAGTTTCTTTCCTCAGGCAATCCATCTCATGAACACTTGATCGTGGAACATACAACACTATACATTCTTTATTCATTTTTCCGTTATTTATTTAAAGCACATACTTACTTCCATTCAAATGTCTTTGCTATTTTTGCACATTGTCTGTCTTGTATACTTCTATATTGTTCTTTTTATAATATGTATCGTCTTGTCACTGTCATTCTGTAGCACTGTGGAGCTCTGTCACAAAAACAAATTCCTAGTATGTGCAAACATACCTGGCAATAAAGCTCATTCTGATTCTGATTCTGAAAAATTGGTCAATTCCAACATAACAGGACTGTGACGCAACTTGCCCGAGATCGTTAATAGTTACGCCTCCAACATTCGCATCGCCCAATCATCACTAACATCGCATCAGCACATCAGTTAAACAAGGCAAGTCACTCAAGGGACACGGTTAGCTTAATGCTAGCGCTAGCCTGTTACATTAAAATACATAGGTTTCACTTACCACATAAACAGAGAGATGACTGTGCTGATGATGGTGAATGATTTACAGATCTGGAGAATCACTGAGAAGCTGCTCAACTTGTGTGGGTAAGGAAGCACTCTCTCTGCATTGTAACTTTACACAGAGCACATGCATCACAGTAATCACACTAAAATATCCGATTCAAAACGGCAAATTCAACAAACCGCATATTAAAAGCGGCGAGAGCTCCTAATTATATATATATTTCCATCTGTGTATCCATCTGTGAGCTATTGAGACGAGCAGGTCTGTGAAACAACCAATCAGAGCGGAGCTCATTAATATTCAAGAAGCTTCAAAATAACAGAGCATTTCATTCTAAGGACAAATTCTAGGGTTGTAAATGGACCTGTAAAACCATTTCTGGATATTTTTTGCCCTTTCCTATGCCATATACCTTATATGTAGATATCAGAGAACAATTTAAAATATTCTTCTTAATGCATTCTATGGCACCTTTAAATATTTTTATCAGCATACAAGTGGTGGTGAGGTTCGGTGAGATGAAGTCTCTTGTTCGTCTCCTGTCAGGTCAGTAACTGCCACAAGTGCTTCAGGAGTGTCTTCCATTCAAAGCTGCAAGAGTAACATAAATATACTTTTGTTATTTATAGGCTACACATAGCAAATATTGTAAAATAGCGATAGCTAAAAAGGCAAGAAAAGCTTAAGCATCAGAGATTATGTTAGTGTTAGGGCAATTTGCACAATACATGGCACCACGAATGTTTATTTTCAAAGAAAAAGACACAACGAACAAATGCATTTCCTCATGTGAAGCACAACGAAGCACAGCTACAACGTGTCAATGATTAATTAAAAACGATTCTGTTCACAATTAATCTATCAAAAGAAACTATAAAGCTTGTTAAAATAAGCTCCCACCGTCGAGATGTGCAGCAGGCGTGGGCGCAGCTCGCATCGCCGTTCGTGAGGCAGTTTTCCGGCTATCATGTGTATGTGCCAAATGCCCCATCGACCCTCTCCAAACCATCACAAAAGACATTTTAAAAATTGTATATTGGCAAATACAAACACTTCTTACCTTCACACATCGAAGTTATGTCCTGACGATGAAAACTTGAAGCACAAGGAAATTTGCTTGTCTCAGTAGAATAAGGGCTCATGAATTGATGCAAGCAGCAATTTAACACATATTGTGTTGGACACACTGTGTTGGATATTTTCTTTTTTCTTTTTCGTTTTTAACACATATTTAACACAAAGTAACACAAAATGTGCTAAAATAGACATAACACAAATAATGTGTTAAAAATTAACACATCCCTTTTGAGAGTGTACTATGTTTCTACCATTAACTGAACTTAACATTTCTTCATTCACATTTGAACCCTAAAGTAGACTTGGCCCATAGACTTCCATTGTAAGTGCAAATTATTTTCTGTAATAAATGGCAGCATGCCACCAAGGTTGTTGACCAAAGCTGTGAGCAGGGTGAAAGAGGACTACAAGAACATTCGAGGAGATCTTTTTAAAGAGAGTGAACAGCAGCTCCTTGTTCACTTGGAAGCAAAAGCACTGAGTGGCTACAAGGAAAGCATGTACTTTCTGCGTTATGTACAGTTTAAATGGCTGGAGAGCCAGCCTGTTACTGAAGATTGGTTCATGGATTTCAGAGTGCTTGGGAAAGGCGGATTTGGTGAGGTCCATGCTTGCCAAATGAAGGCGACAGGAAAGATGTATGCTAACAAGAAACTGAACAAGAAGAGGTTGAAGAAACGTAAAGGTTATGATGTAAGGGAGAGAGCTAGTTTAGTAGATAAACCTATGCCAGTGTTCAGACCTTGCTTTGATACAGGTGGCCTGACTGCAGACCTCAAATCCTGATTAATATGGATATGCCAAAACTGTACATGTGGAGCAATCACTTTTTGGTGAATTTGGTGACATTCCTTTGCCGCATAGCAGACAAAAAGAGTGATTTGGAAATCTCTTGGAAAAAAAGGGAAAGAAACACATTGAGACATGAGATTAGATTAACCTGAGAACATTGTATTAAGCGGCTCTAATCATAGCGTATTGGCTCAGTGCAAAGAGGCTTGCAGGCTCTGCTTGATACTCCACAAACAGCTGCAACTGAGAATCAGAAAGACAGATAAGGAAAAAGAAGAGGAATCCTTAAGCGTTAAAAGAGGAGAAAAAATTGATTTAATTTGGAATTTGGCACTAATGTCCCACCGCAAAACAGAATGGAGAAAAGTCATTCAAATTAGATAAAGGAGCTAACTTGCCTGTAAAGGTATTAGCAGATTAAATTAAATTAACCTTTTGCTAACATTCATAGTCTCATCCAAGAACTGCTTATACTTTCTTAATTAAATTCATTCTCGTCACCAATTTTCATGCTTATGATGGCCGATTTCAGAGCCATTCTGAGACTCAAAAACAGCAAATGTCTGATTCTATTTAAACTCCATAGTTGCATGTACAAAATCCAACCCAGGCTAATTTTTTCAAGTTTGCAGACATGTATATAGGAGCATGTATTTCCAATGAGCCTATGTTGCAACAATCATTTAGATTAGAAAAAGCAAGGTATGTGGTTAATAGGAAGAGTCAGTTTTTGCTGATGATGACATTGTACAGGTGTTTTTTTTTTTAATCTCAAGAAGCCATAGAAACTGTTCTAGTCCTTAGGGTAAATCTCCTGAAAACAACTCCCTGTCTAGTAGTACCCATTAGTGATGCGCGGGTCGTCTCATAACCCGCGGGCCCCGCGGGTAACCCGCGGGTCGGGTTGGGGCGGGTAAAGAAATTGTCACTTTATTTGCGGGGTGGGTTGGGGCGGGTCATTTAAAAAAAAAAAAAAAAAATCAATGTATGTTGCGTGCAATTCCCTATAGCCTACATTACAAATTTGGGAATATCTATTTTCATATTTTATTAAGTTCTTTAAGGGTTATCAGCACGTCACGTCACGAAAGCGCCAAGCAGCTCCCGCTGACAAACACAAGCGCATCAAGCGAACGCTCATTCGGCTCTGCAGGCCTGGCGCTATGTGTATTTAAATCTCCTCTGTTGCGCATTATCTTGCATTAGCCAAAATCAAGACAGTCAACCACATCCAGTCATATGTGAATGAATGTAAATATTCGCTAAAAACACACAATAAAGACAGCAATGATACAGTCAGGACCGTGGCGCCGGCTTGCTTTGAAATCTATTTGGTGATTGCGCGTGATGCGTGCGCGCCCTAGTCATTTTAACCAGTACATAATAACGAAAACAACACCTTACGAATAAAAAGAACCAGATTTTTATGATCAGTACTTCCTTAAACCAGTGAACCTGTAAACCTTTCAGTCCAAGGATCCAGTAAACGAATGCGTTCAAATAGAAAGTTCAAAACGATATTCATAAATGAAGCGTATACCCACTTTTCTTCCGGCACCACTAACGTGACACCACCGATTATCTTGTTATTAATATGATTTGATTAATGGTTCATATCCATAATCGTACAGTATGTTGTTGCCAGTTTAAAAGGCGAAGTTTCTAAGCACTTTCGGGCAAAAAAAAAAGAAAAAAAAAAAGCTGCTTTCATTTGCATTACAATGCATAGTATGTCTATTTAAAGGTCGCGGGTGCGGGGCGGGGCGGGTTGTAAAAATAGACACAGTGTTGCGGGGCGGGCTGGGGCGGGCCAAATAATTTCATAATTGTGGGACCCGCGGGTTGAAAAAAACCCTGACCCGCGCATCACTAGTACCCATCCCTTTTCAATAACTTTTTACCAACATGTGGCCACCATTTCCCAAATATTTTTCTTTTACCTAAATCTCCCTTGTCTGTTTTAATTTGTCTAATTACTTGATTTCTC
The DNA here is from genome assembly GCF_049309525.1 of Garra rufa. NCBI lineage: Eukaryota > Metazoa > Chordata > Actinopteri > Cypriniformes > Cyprinidae > Garra > Garra rufa. The sequence goes on from NC_133365.1 coordinate 26,143,390, forward strand.
ATAGGGTGCTATTATTGAGAAGTGCATCCTGGCTAAAGTCCACAGTCGTTTCATTGTGACCCTGGCCTATGCTTTCCAGACCAAAAATGAACCTCTGCCTAGTCATGACCATCATGAATGGTGGAGACCGTCCCAGGTTACGTATGTAACCCTGGTTCCCTGAGGGAACGAGACACTGCGTCATCAACGCTATGGGGAATGCTATTGGCGAACCCGGCTCTGAATCAGTCTTCAACCAATAGGATGACGGGAGTGACGTCACCGACGTGATGACGTCATGCGACCATGTGCGTTTCAAACCGGCTTCAGCTTCCAGGAATGAAGCGATGCGCGGCAGGAATGCGGGAATTATGGCCCATGACGCAGTGTCTCGTTCCCTCAGGGAACCAGGGTTACATACGTAACCTGGGACGTTCCCTTCCGGGAACTCAACACTGCGTCATCAACGCTATGGGGAACGATATACCAACTTCCCCAGAATTCCAAATTCCTGCCCAGTGGTGTCTGTCTGGGAAAGAAAGGAAGCGTTGAGTCTGGTGGATCAGGCCAGAACATACTCACTGTCTGGGGGACCATCCCAGAGCAGGAGGGTAGTGCCCGGGGCAGAACCTGCCGGGGCACTGAACATTCTCTGCCTGGGAAATCTGCCAGGAACAAGAGAAAAATTACGCCTCTGTCTGGAGAACTGCCAGAGCAAGAGGGATATGGCATATACCTCGGCCCTCGGGCTCGCGAGGAAAGTGGTCCGCTCTGTCTGGGGAACAGCCAGCACAAGAGGGACTAGAAGGACTCCGCCTGGAAAACTGCCAGGACGCGAGTGGAATTACATCTCTGCCTGGGAGTACCCAGCGAAGAGGGATATGATCCGCCTCGGCCCTCGGGCTCACGAGGAAAGCGTCGACCTCAGTCTGGGGACCAGCCAGACGTAGAGGGACAGGTAGCGTCTGGGGAAGATGCCAGGACGCTAGGTTGCTCCGCCTGGGAAAAATACCAGGATGTGAGCGGGATTACATCTCTGCCTGGGACGTACCCAGCGAAGAGGGATATATAAACCTCGGCCCTTGAGCCCACGAGGTTAGGGTCATAAACCCCAGTCTGGTCACCAGTCAGAGAGGGGGTTCTCCTCGGCCCTCGAGCATACGAGGAGAAGGTAGTCCTTTGTCTGGGCACACCCCGATCAAGAAGGACCCAAGTAGTGCCTGGAAACTCTGGCCAGGGCACGGGAATGGCTCCGCCTGGAAAACTGCCAGGACGCGAGTGGGATTACATCTCTGCCTGGGGAGCACCCAGCGCGAGAGGGAACATGATAGGTACCTCGGCCCTTAGGCACACGAGAAAGAAGTAGTCCAAACTCTGTCTGGGGAACAGCCAGTACAGGAGGGACTGGAAGGGCTCCGCCTGGAAACTGCCAGGACGCGAGCGGAATTACATCTCTGCCTGGGGAGCACCCAGTGCGAGAGGGAGAGTTGTGCACCTCGACCCTTGGGCACACGAGATGATCTACCTCCGTCTGGTGACCAGCCAGACAAGGAGGAAGAGGTCCTCCTCGGCCCTCGGGCACACGAGGAGAAGGTAGTCCTTTGCCGGGGCGCACCCGGACAAGAGGGACTCAAGTAGTGTCTGGAAACTCTGGCCAGGACACTAGAATGGCTCCTCCTGGAGAACTGCCAGGACGCGAGTGGAAATACATCTCTGCCTGGGGAGCACCCAGCGCAAGAGGAAGCATCTACCTCGGCCCCCCGTAGCTCGTAGGTCTAATTCATAGAACCTAACAAAGGTCAGGGGTGTGGACCAACCCGCCGCACTGCAGATGTCCTGAATAGGGACACCTGCCAGCAGAGCTTTAGAGGCCGCCATGCCTCCAGTTGAGTGAGCCTTGATGCCCATCGGTGATGGCAGGCCAGAGAACACATATGCAGTAGTTATGGCATCCACGATCCATCTACTGATTGTAGGCTTTGTTGCCGGGAGCCCCCTCTTAGGGGGACCGTAACAGACCAATAGTTGCTCTGACTTTCACCACAGGGCAGCTCTGTGGACGTACGTGTCCAGTGCTCGCACTGGACACGTACAGTTATACTTCCGATGGTCGCTCTCCACGAATGGAGGAGGATAAACGGCCTGTAGGGTGACTGGCTGTGGTACCGCTGTTGGGAACTTCGGTACATACCAGGGTCTAGGGTAGAGGAACGCTTTGGCCAAGCCGGGCGCAAAGTCGATACAAGAAGGGGCCACTGAAAGGGCCTGAAGGTCTCCTACTCTCCTCAGAGAAGTAAGAGCCAACAGCAGCGCCGTCTTAATTGTAAGGAAGCGATCTGAAATCTCCTCTATGGGCTCGAATGGAGGCCGAGAGAGGGCTTCAAGCACCACAGCGAGGTCCCACGAGGGGGATCTGGGAGTCACCCGAGGCCTCATCCTGAGTGCACCACGAAGGAAACGTATGACCAGAGGGTTCTTGCCCACTGACAGGCCACCAAGCGGGGTGTGGAAGGGCGATAATGCCGCCACGTACACCTTCAGGGTGGAGTGGGCTAGCCCTGTGGAGAGGCGAGACTGCAAGAACTCCAGCACTGTACCAACCGGGCAGTGAACTGGGTCAGCGTGTCGCCCTTCACACCATGAGGTGAAAACCTTCCATTTAAGGCCATAAAGTTTCCTTGTAGAGGGAGCTCTAGAATGAAGGATGGTCTCAACAACCTCGGGGGGGGACCACCGTCTATGAGGCTATGAGTAGTAGTAGACTGACTCCGTACCGGCGTACTCTTTCTAGAACTCCTGGGAGCAGAGCGATCGGGGGGAAAGCGTACAGACGAAGCCTCGGCCACGTCTGTACCATGGCGTCCAGCCCCAGCGGAGCTGGAGGCGCTAGAGAGTACCAGAGGGGACATTGCGATGTCTCCCGAGTCGCAAAGAGGTCCACTTGAGCCTGGCCAAACACTCTCCATATCTGCTTCACCACCTCGGGGTGAAGCATCCATTCCCCGGGCCTCGGCCCCTGCCTCGACAGGATGTCTGCCCCCACGTTCAGATGCCCAGGGATATGAACTGCACTCAGTGAGAGGAGTTTCCCTTGGGACCACAGGATGATATGGTACGCCGGCTTGAACAAAGGGCGTGAACGCACACCCCACTGGTGGTTGATATAATACACCACCGCTGTGTTGTCGGTGCGGACTGGCACATGGCGGTTCCTCAGGTCTGGGAGGAAATGCCTCAAAGCCTTGAAAACTGCCAACATCTCTAAGCAATTGATGTGCCACGAGAGATGATGACCGGTCCACAGGCCGGAAGCCGAGCGGCCACTCATGACCGCTCCCCACCCGGTGAGGGATGCGTCTGTCGCTAGCGTGACGCGGCGACACAGAGCTCCCAGGACCGGGCCCTGAGATAGAAACCAAGGTTTCTTCCACATGCTCAGGGCACGAAGGCAACGCCGCGTGACCTTGATCTTGCGGAACGGATCTCCCCTCGGGGAAAATCCCTTGGTCTTGAGCCACCACTGTAGTGGCCTCGTATACAGTAGGCCAAAAGGTATTACGTTGGCTGCTGCTGCCATGAGACCTAACAGTACTTGAAACTGTTTGACAGTGAGTGACAGGCCTAGCCTGACCGCATTGACTGCAGTGAGGATCGACTCGATCTGAGCAGGAGACATTCATGCCTGCATCGTGGTCGAATCCCATGCAACACCTAGATAAGTGGTTCTCCGTAAGGGAGACAGCACACTTTTCTTGGCGTTGAGCCTCAACCCCAGATTTTTCATATGAGCGAGAACAACATCTCGATGCTGAGCCGCTAACCGTTCTGAACTGGCTAAAATCAGCCAGTCGTCTATGTAGTTGAGTATGCGGATGCCGTGGAGTCGCAGAGGAGCCAGCGCAGCATCCACACACTTCGTGAACGTGCGGGGTGAGAGTGCTAGGCCGAAAGGAAGAACTCGATATTGGTAAGCTTCGCCCCTGAAAGCGAACCTGAGAAACTTCCTGTGCTGAGGAAGGATGGAGATATGAAAATATGCATCTTTGAGATCTATTGTGACAAACCAGTCCTCGGACCTGATTTGAGACACAACATGCTTGATAGTTAGCATTCTGGACTTCAGTTTCATGACTGAGCGGTTCAGTAGTCTGAGATCTAAGATGGGCCGCAGCCCTCCATCCTTCTTGGGAACGATGAAGTACCGGCTGTAGAACCCGGATTCTCTGTGCTGAGGAGGGACCACCTCGATGGCCCCCTTCCTTAGAAGAGAATTTACTTCCTGTTCCATCACCAGTTCTTGCTCTGGGCCTACCAGAGTAGGAAACACCCTGCTGAAAGGCGGCGGAGGAGCGCCGAACTAGATTTGATATCCTTTCTCTACCGTACGCAGGACCCACGAAGACACATTCGGCAGTAGTTTCCACGCTGCCAGAAAGTGTACTAGGGGAACCAGCCTCTCGAGACTGGTTTCTGGTAGAGTTTGAGAAACTAATTCGGTGGCCTGTAACAGCTGACTGGCAAGCGACACCTGAACTAATTGCTCTGAGGACCCCCGTAGGGGTGGCAAATTTACTGAGTCCGCTACGATGTCGGGCGGAAAACCCAGCAGAGATTTGCGGGAGACTGCCGCGCCCTGAAACACAGGCAGGGTTAGCTGACTGGTCTCCTGAGGGCCCGAGAAAGAGTGGGCACCATATAATGTGGTAGACCCCCTACTTCCCCGAGGGGCTGCCCTCAATGGCCCTGAGCCACCAAAGTCAGGGCCGTTTAGCCGAGGACCTCTTCGACTGCAGGACGACCCTCAGGTCGGGCCTGGACTTAGAGGTCCCCGGCTTAGAGCGCTGCCTGCCCCGCCCCCTAGCTCTACCAGGAGGGGCATGGGCGGCCACGCTGGCTTTTTGAGTCTGGCGGTGTGAGGAGCTGGTACGCGGCTGGGGCTGCTCCCGTCCAGCAGCCCCAGGAGAATACACACGGCGAGGGAGGTATTGATGGAACGCAGCAGACTGTCTGCGGGCCTCCTGGTATCTGCTGACGACTGTATCAACCGAGTCGCCGAACAGACCAGGAGACTGGAGCGGGGCGTCCAGCAGAAGGGCCCTGTCCTTCTCCTTCTTGTCGGTCAGGGATAACCATAGGTGTCTCTCCGCGACCACAAGCGCTGCCATAGACTGCCCAACAGCGCGGGCGCTCTCCTTAGTGGCGCGGAGAGCCAAATCTGCTGTACTCCTCAGCTCTGAGACTTTCACCTCCCTGCCTTCATCTAGGTCTTTTAGCAGGTCGGCCTGGTATGCCTGCAACACCGACATTGTGTGCAGACAAGACCCAGCCTGACCTGCTGCCGCGTATCCCTTGCCCAGCAAGCTAGATGTAAGCTTTAATGGCTTGGTGGGCAAGGATGGAGCCTTCAAAGATGATGCCGCTGCGGGCGACAGATGGCTTGCCAGCGTCTGCTCAACCCTCGGCATCATCTTATAGCCGTGCTTCTCTACCCCTCCCACGTTACCATAATAACCGGAGGAGGGGGTGAAGACACGGGCTGAATATGTTTTTTCCCATGATCTCGACAGCTCACTGTGCAGATCAGGGAAAAACAGAAGGCTCCGCCCCGGAGGTGGTTTGTGTGTCCGCAGGAAGCGCTCATCTAACTTGCTTTTCTGCGGCTCATGAGTGTGCTCGGCGGGCCAGCTAATGTTAAGTCTGGCTACCGCACGAGTTATCACTTGCAGGAGCTCCTCAAACTGTGGGGACTTAACAGGCGGTTGGGGGAGATCAACACTCTCAATATCAACCTCCTCGGAGGAAGATAAGAGAAGTGTTGATACCTCCTCCCGGGGGGAAGAAACCGCAGTGCGGGCTTCCGCATCCAGGAGGAGGTCAACCGATCCACCAGGTGAGGAAGGAGATAGGGGATCACCCGTCTCCATTCCCTCCAGCAGATCGAGCTGCGAACCCCACGAGTGCAGCTGCCGCTCCGCCTCGGTGGAAGCAGGGCCAGACCCGCGAGGAACGCTGGTGAAGGCTCCCTCCTCGAAGAGAGCCCTCCGGGAACGGAGCACCCGCAGTGGAAGGCGCTCACACTGCAGACAGCCAGCCCCCTCGAGGGCTGACTGAGCATGCTCCGCTCCCAAGCAGAAAACACACAGACTGTGTGTATCCCCACCAACGATGAATCGCTGGCAGGGAGGAACACACCGTCTGTGTGACTGCTGAACCGCCACAAATTTCTTTCCCCTTTTTGTTGACATTGCTCAAATAAAAGCTGTGCAAACTGGCACAAAAAAGCAGCAATGCAAACCAGACAGACAGACCAACATAGAGCGCTTCGCTGAATGACAAAAGCTGAAGCCGGTTTGAAACGCACGTGCTTATATACTTCCTGGTCGCATGACGTCATCTCGTCGGTGACGTCACTCCCGTCATCCTATTGGTTGAAGACTGATTCAGAGCCAGGTTCGCCAGTGGCATTCCCCATAGCGTTGATGACGCAGTGTTGAGTTCCCGGAAGGGAACTCAGGTGTTATATATACATGTTATTTTTGATAAATGTGTATGAGTGTTTGTGTGTCTGTATTTGTACAGTTGAGAACCAGTTTAAGTTTTACACCACTGTAGTGAGGACCAAGAGAGTAAAGTGAGAACATTTGGTCCCCAGGCCCCTATTTAAAGGGCTGTTTAAGGGTAAAGACTTGGTTTTAGTGTCAAGGTTATAATTAGGTTAAGGTTAGGGTAAGGGTTAGGGACTTTTTTGTGATGGTTAGCGTAAGGGGCTAGAGACTGCATTATGTCCATGAATGTCCTGTGTGTGTGTGTATAAAAGGCCATAAATAGAAGCAGAATTCAACATTTTCATTTTTTTTTTAAATGTAAGAATCTCACCAAACTTTGTATGGCCGCACTTACATCCATACAGCAAAACATATATTTCAAATAAATGTTTAAATATATTTCAAAATATACAAAAAATGGCCAAAAAGACATTTGCTAAAATATCAAAATATATTTATGCAAATATGTTTTCTACCAATATAAATTTTCCAATTGTTTGTATATTTTTTAAAATATATTTTAAATAGTTTTAAATACTTATTTTTAAAAGCATTAAAAAATACATTTTGATCTCTATATATTTTAGTCCAAGAAAATGCGTTCATATGCATTTGCATTTGAAGAAAAACTTGATTTGTTGTCTATAATATTTGTTAACACATAATACATTCAAATAAACTTTAGCAAGAAACATAATTTAAAACAACAAAAGTAAAGCAAAATTGCTATAAAAATACTAAACATTATTAAATCAATATAAATATACTTATCTAGTGGTGTTACAAGATCAGACAGAGCTCGACACACAGGTAATGTAAACCGCACAGGTTGATTAAGCAGATGTTGGAGAGACACGGGGAAGCACACAGGTGAGTATCTGAAGATGGATTAGTAATGGCAAACTTAGCTCAACAGTAAACAGTTCCTCTTCTTGCACGTGAACTGTGGCCAGACTGAAGGGACTGAAGACAAACATAGATGCAGACAGACTGACGGGAGGTAAACATCCACTGTAAAGTGCGTCAGGTAGGTAGCTCCAAAAGAACAATGATACAAGACTGTTGGGAAGGAATGACCAATCAGAGCACAGGTTATTGCGTGCGTCAATACCGTTCAGTTCCAGTTGAGCCGATTGCACGGGTACCACCTAGGTCTATTCAGAATACGGACTGAATTTAACTTCGCTTGGCTGATGATATGTGTTCAAGTTGTGTGTTAATGACAAAATATAAGTTCATTTATGATTGTTCTTAACCGAATGTATCATATGATTAATAATAATAAGATATTGTGAGTTCGTTTGTGAAGATAAGTGTAGACGCTAAACCCAGCATCTTGCCTAAGCCGTTATTACACTTATATTTACTACACTTGGATTCAGTGCAGTAATGGTATTACTGATTGATGTTTCAGTGTGTATAGATGTGGATTTGAATGTTGTATATCTCTGTTCTGTTATTATTTTTAGTTAAGTTATCGGATTGTATGACGGTAACTTTTAACGGTAGAAAATGGTACTACTGCAGAGAATTTCATGTTTATAATGGACAGATAATAGTATAAATTAGAGATGTTCCGATACCCTTTTTTCCTTCCCGATACCGATTCCGATACCTGGGCTCGGGGTATCGGCCGATACCGAGTACTAATCCGATACCTGGGTGTGTAATTGTATATACAGCTGTAGATAATACTAATAAATTGTTTTATTGTGTGCTTCAGACTTATTCCTTAATAAAACAAACATACAGTGATATATACAGTGAAGTAGAGTATTTTTATTATATGACATACATTTGACAGTAATATTTTTTATATAGTTAGCATTACTAATCTGGTTTCCTGACGTACATCAGCCCTGTTTATAACAGAGAATTTTGGCCAGAATTTGAAAGATTCTCACTAGATCTCACAGCAACCTTATTCATTGTGCGCCATTTTCAAATGCTCCTCACTGGATCTCGCAGCAGTAACAGTGTTGCAAAATCAATGTTGGTTCCCGAATAAAGCTGTTCGGGGTTTGTGCAAGTTTGTTTGCATTGCAGTCCAAGCTAATAAAAGGTCAGCGCTGAGCAGCTCAAACGTGTTGTGTTAGTTTCACTTTCGTTTCGCGTGCCATTTTATGTTTCTCATCTGAGACAGAAATGGCAGAGCTTATGAGTTGAACAACGCGGTGGTCGTGCCAGTGTGACCGCTCACGAAAATTAGTAACACTGGCAGAAAAATTGGTCACAGTCTGGAGCCCTTTAATATTACCGCAAGTGTCCCGCGCGCTTCAGTACTGAAGAAGATTTTTATTAATCAGAATCAAGTATAATCAATGTGATTATAGCCATATATGCATCAAATTATTTCACTATTATAATCATGTGTCTTTCTGGGTGTGTAAGGGCCTGCAGGAGAATGGAATGTGCAAACATTGCAAAAGTCACATATGGTGGACCTCATATGATGACGCTATATGGTTTGTTTTGACATTAGACAAAATATATGGTGAGGCCCACTAGCCAGGCCATGTCCACTAGAGAGGCCAGGGTAAGGAAGAACTTGTTATGTTAGGGGCCTCTAGCTAGTCCATGGTGGAGAAGAACATCTGTTTATAATAATAATGGTAAATCTAAGGACCCTCAAGAATTTAGTTTGACATGTGTGCGTGAGAAGGCAGGTATAAAAACCCTGCCTCGACAAAGCTAAGTTAGTTCTCTAGGACCAGACTGCAGAGCCTGTTCTCTGTGGATGGCTAGGGTGCTCGGCTTAATTGTTTCGGCAATAAAGTCTATTTTTTGGTATCAAAACCCAAGTCTCAAAAATGTTTCTTCAACTGAAAAAGAGGGAAACCACTTCATATTGGCGTAGTCGGCAGGATGGAAAGGAGCACGGGTGAAAGACCATTTTGGGCTGTCTGGACTGAGCAACATAAACAGTGGCCACTAAAAAAGGTAGGCAGTTTTTGCTTGCATAATTAGTTTGTGTTGTTTAGCCAGGTCTGCCCGAGATGGTAAGAACACTCAGATATTTGCTCTTCCAAATTTAAAAGAACAAAAAAGGGGGTTTGATTCCAAAAGAACTAAATGCATGCATTGATCTGTGTTTTCTGTTGTTTTGGTTTTGAGAAGAATAGGGAATACAGATTTTAATATTTTTATAAGTGTAATGTTTATGTTAGATGTTTAAAGTGTTAAAAGAGAAGTCCTAGGCAAAAGAGCTACAAGATGTACTTAAATCCTGCAAGGGTTGCCTTCATTGTGTAGAGGAAGTGAATCAATGAGACAGAGCGCAAACTTGCCAGATTGTTTCCCTGTGTTGAGGAAGTGTATCAGGGAATATTAAGTTGTTTTCTGAATATGATCTGTGTTTATTGTTAAGTGGGCCTTGAGGATAGCAATAAACGTGAAGCAGATAAAGTAAAGTCCTATGGATACCGCTCTGTAGAGGAGTTAGGAAGTTACAGAGGTCTGTACTGATAGGCAAAAATCCTTCAGAGTACTGCTTTTTTACTGTATGGAAGAAAAGTTCAGTGAAAGAGCGAGTAGAACTGACAGGTCACTCAAGAAGAGTGTAGAGTAGTCTGTGTAAATGTGTGTGTCAATGTCAGTGTCTGTGTCTGTGTGAGTGAGGAGAAAAAACTCCAGAAAAGGGGGGACCAGATGTGCGTGCCCCTCCCGGACAAACACTTGAGAGTGGTCGGATTGCAGAGAGAGAGCCTGAATACTAGGGACTAATAGAAAATAATAAATAAAGAAAATGTTGGTTAAAAATTGTAAAAGAAATAGACTTTGCAAAGTACTATAGTAAGAGATTCATTAAAATAAGAAGTATTAGTTAATGATTTATCTTGATAGATGAATAAATAAGATTGCACGTGCTTAAGAACATAATATTTTATATCTAATGACGTCTAAAATTTGTATCTTGTTATCCCTGGAAGACAGTATGGAAATTAATCCATTACAGAGTTTCAGAGATTTGGGGTTGAGTTAACTAAAAGATAACTTGTGTAATGCAATGTGGAATAAGAACAAGATTGGGTGGCCAAGTTAATAGAAATTATGATTTAAAGGCCATAGACATTTTAAAATAGTAAAGGGAACTTGGTGAATAAATATATGCTAATAGGGAAAAATTAATTCACCATTACTAGATTATTCTGAACAATCTATGTGAATGTAAAACAAAAAATAGAATGGAAATCTTTGTTTCACAATATGCATGCCATGCTGTTGTAGAAAGAAGAAGGATCATTTTGTTTATTGTAGTATACTTAGATAATAAAGATAGCTATTTTCTGCATTTTGCAAAGAAGAAACTGCTTGCTATTTTCGCAACGAAGAACTTGCTTTACTAAAATAGAATAAGGGAACTGCTGTTTTTAACCAGATGAAAACGACCATTGAAAGATCTGGCTGAAAAGTGAAATTTAGTTAGAGCTGATTGCTCAGACACAACTGAGGTCATAGTTTACTAAGATTCGATTTGATTAATGCAGTCTCTTGAGTGTTCAAATTTCAGATGACTTCGGGAACAGTGCCTTGACAAAGGAAAGCAAAGAACTGGAGGCTGTCTAACACTGTGATGAAGAAGCAAAGACAAGGCTGCGGAGAGAAGAAGGGGGAGGGGCTGATGGACTTTCAACCCCCCTCCTAAAAGAGGAACACACACTCCTGTATGGAGAAAGACTGACTTAAAGCAGGAAAAGGTGAACATTTCACTTGAGACCTTTCCTAAAGGGATGAAAAGAACATACGGAAATGCAAAACTCTGGCAGGATCAAGCAAAAGCCAGACTGAGGAGAAGCAAAGAAACATCGGAGAACATACAACCCAACATCAAGCCTTTGACTGCCATCACAGACTGACGACCCAGTGCAACAGCTAAAGAGCTTCAACAGACTGATGATCTACACAGAAGAACTTTCATCACTTCCCATCGTGTGCACAGGTGCTGCATATCTAATGATCACTATAGAGACTGCTTCAAATTTGGTTAATTAATTTAATAACTTACTATTGATTATTCACTGGTCTCACAGCAGCTCTTTGAATTCTGTGTTTTAACTAACATTCTTGATCTGCTTTTCATTAGGTACCAGTCCAGCCTTATGTCTTAAAGAAAAAGGAATTTTGACAGAAAAAGTGAATGCTGAACTCACCAATTAGATAAAAATGGAGCTGGATTTGGCATAGAGATAGCTATTCATTAACCAACTAAGGGAAATGTACAACTGAATTATCGATAACAATGCTGAGCTTGTATGGAAAAAAGGGGGGCAGACAAGATGTCTAATAGGAAAAATAGGACTGAGAAAATAATATGTTGGTCACTTAATTTTGTTTAGGGACATTTTGGGGATAGATTGAGGAAAAATAATAACCATAAAGTTCCAAAATCATGAAAATTACAAATGCTGTCAACACTGGGGGAAATGAGATAGAAATGTTGATATCCATGGATCCTAGATTATGCAGAAAGCTTTTATGCTCTTCTCTAAGATGCTCATGAGCAATAACAAAAAGTATATGATGAAAATTTAAAGTAGACAAGTAAATGACATTTGAGAAATTACAGTTGGCTCTTAATTGCACAATGCCTAAAACAATTATTCTGAACCAAATAATCTGTTAGATTTTGATGAGGAAAAAAGAAGAGGTTTACATAGCAGTGTTAAATAAATTTTGTGGGGACAGAAGTTACCCAGTTGCATAAAATGATGTTTAGAACCTATGGGAAATACAACCAAAACTACACTTAATAGAGGCTGATAATGAAAAAAGCTTACGTTAGTCTATTCAAAAGCTGAGGCTAAAATCGTTCATTCACAATCAGCTAAGGTTGGACAAAAATAAAAATAAAAATGAAGTTAGCCAAAAAGGGTGTGTGTGTGAAAGGGAGAGAAAAAGTATGAATGATGGTGTGCAATGGTGTGATATGGAGAGAAAGATAGTGTCTGACGAGACACTGAGGCAAATCAATTATTTTGCCAAAACAGCTGTATGCAAATATTGAAATGTGGGCCCACAGGGCAAATTATGCCCAGTAAAATTATGACCATGGATGAATTTGGTTAAGTTTCCTGGTCAGCACCTTGGTTATTGTTGTGGCAGAAAGAAAAATGCCACACTTGCGCAGCGTATTGCATTGGAAGGCAAAGCAAGAAAGCTTGCTCTGTCCACCCCACATCTAACTTCCTTTTCAGCAAATCATCAGAGAGCTGATTGTGTGTCAAAATGAAAAATATTGTTTTCTGACTGTTAACAAGAATTAAGTGGGTTAAGTGTTTTCCAGGTTGAAAGGCCTATGCTATTGAGCAAGATAGGTCTAAGAAGTTATCCAATGGTAGTAGGACAATGATAGTTGTATAACAAAGTGAAAACTGAATTTGCAAATTGTTGAGAATGAATTGGAAATTAATTAAAACTAGTAACAATGCAATTCATGTAATAAAACCCAGCTCATTATATTGATAGCAATGGATATGAGAGCCCAGGGGCCAGGACAGCCCTTAACCCACATGACATTTCCACAGGTCGGACCAAGAAGGACGACCGGCCAGATGAAAAAATACTAATAAAAATTCTGAAAGTTTCCCTTTACAGGTAACAGCACAATCAAGGCCAGGAAATGGTTGGCTCCACCAATAAGAACCATTGAGGATGCAGTTATGATCTCAAGGGAGAATCTTACATCAGCAACATGGTTGCAGAGTGACACCTAGGTCCAAATCTCCCACCTTAAATGCGCCAACCAGCTTCAACAACCCTGCACAGCATAAAGCGAGGGATTCAGGGCGTGCTAGTAACGACCCTCTCTTGCCAACGAGGGAAAGACCATCGCAACGGCTCGTAAAGAGTCACCCTGGTGAAGATGTAGGCCAACAAATGGAAAGGAGGAAATGGAAAGAGAATGAAAGTTGAAACAGACAATGAGAAAGAACGCAAAAAGAAAAAGACAAAGACAGAGAATGAAGCAGACATGTAAAATTGTGTCATGAAAGAACTTTTGATATTAGAAAGGCAGGATCTTTTTACTTCTCCCCTAAAATCAAGTGTGAATGAGTGGGGAGGAGGGTTTTTGGTCCTGCAGCTTTACCAAGTGCTATTCTATAATCTGGTCATTAGTAATGAAGCAATGTGACCTACCTTAGTCACCAGCTAGTGATACCGAATTATGAAGCTACTCTGAGTAAAGACAGGCAAAGGTGAGACTTGATAAGTCTCAAAGGGGGAAGGTTGAAGATTTTATTCAGGCAACATGCTTTGCATGCTGAGAAGCTGCTTGAAGAGAGAGAAAGAAGATGACGAAGGCGACAAATATCAGTAAAGTGATTGACAAGCTGCCCCATGCAAAGGGGGACGTCTGGCTGACAAAGGTAAATGAACATACAGTGGTGTATGGGAGCTGAACACGCAGCGACATCACTGTGTGGGAGTAATCTGAGGTCAGTACAGGCCAACGAATGACAGCAAGGAGAAGTTAGCAGGAGTTAGCAGGTGTCACATGGCAGTACCTGAATGGTACACATTAATTTAAACAGGAAGATGAGGAAAATGAAGGAATCCCTAGAGACCGACCCGAGTCTGCAGATATTAGCAACAAATATGATCGTTCTGATCTTGCTCATTGCTACTCTGATCGAGAAGGCCGAGATGTCCAAGAAGTGAAGGCAGGAGATGAACACTAGCTGGACCACCCAGATCCTGCCCACTCCTATGCCAGCAACATGTGGTGGAGACTGATTAACCACAACAAGGCAAGAAATCATCTGATCAAGGCGAAAAGAGATATCGGCATGAAAGTAATTTCACTGCAAGATCACAGCAAATATTCAAGCTTGGGAAGAGACAACCCTGTTCCGAAAGAACATTAACTATAAAATAGCCTTTAAGTTGATAAGTCGAAGTGACAAGGTATGAACTGATAAGTTTCATGAACACTACGAAGGTAATGATGGAGGCATCAAGGAAGACCTGCAAGAACTAAGACAGCACTGCGAAACCAACTCGTCTTGGACCAGCTCACTGCATCTACGGGGGATGTGTACAATAGTGGAGACTACATGTTGTACATATATTCCAGACAATGATGCAGATGAACACATGATAGACCTAGGCATCCATAACATGACTAAAGCAATAGAAAGATTGACCGCAAGAGAAATGAATACTGATGACAATGTATGGGGATAAAACTGGTTTAAAGGAATTATGGTAGAAAGCTGAACACATTAGATTAATTGCCCTCTCAGCACTAGCTATGTTGCAATGTATGTGGACTTGTTGTAATGTGCATGATCAGAAGAGTTGTGAATTCAACATGAAATCTTCAATAGCTCACCACATGGTAATATAAAATGTCATAAGGTTAGATGCAGTAAAATTGGGAGGTAAATGTTTCATAGAGAGAAGCAGACAGATAAATAACCCCTCAGAATGCTGTGGCGTGACTCAGCCCTTGGGTATCGAAACATAGTGACTTTGGTTAGTCAATGAGTAGTAGTTACTGGAAAAAAAATGAATTAGGAAACAGCACTGTGGAGAAAGTGAGACGTAAAACGTCTCAAAGGGGGAAATATGAAGAAGATTTTTATTAATCAGAATCAAGTATAATCAATGTGATTATAGCCATATATGCATCAAATTATTTCACTATTATAATCATGTGTCTTTCTGGGTGTGTAAGGGCCTGCAGGAGAATGGAATGTGCAAACATTGCAAAAGTCACATATGGTGGACCTCATATGATGACGCTATATGGTTTGTTTTGACATTAGACAAAATATATGGTGAGGCCCACTAGCCAGGCCATGTCCACTAGAGAGGCCAGGGTAAGGAAGAACTTGTTATGTTAGGGGCCTCTAGCTAGTCCATGGTGGAGAAGAACATCTGTTTATAATAATAATGGTAAATCTAAGGACCCTCAAGACTTTAGTTTGACATGTGTGCGTGAGAAGGCAGGTATAAAAACCCTGCCTCGACAAAGCTAAGTTAGTTCTCTAGGACCAGACTGCAGAGCCTGTTCTCTGTGGATGGCTAGGGTGCTCGGCTTAATTGTTTCGGCAATAAAGTCTATTCTTTTGGTATCAAAACCCAAGTCTCAAAAATGTTTCTTCAACTGAAAAAGAGGGAAACCACTTCAGTACAAGGAGTAAACAAACCACGCGCCTGTACAATTCATTAACACAGAACCACGCATTAATTCATATTTAAACAGTCGGTTTTCGGCTTAATATTAGTCCATATCACGATTTGATTTAAGTGTAACAAACTACCTTTGATTAATGCATCAAACTTTGACAAATTCCGTGACGTTCCGCGTTAAACTGTAAATTCCATTTTGACTGGATTCCGCGATTCCGTCCGTGTTTTCCGCATCGCAGAAATCATAAAGCCCTACATATGAGACATGCCGCCGTTTTAGCGGACAAACTGCTAGCACATTTGTATTTCTTCTTCGCTGCTCTAAACAGTGGTTGCTTGTGGCAACACTGTTTGCATTCTGAGCCACGAAGAAGAACTGGCTTGCTAGCGGGAATAACTTATATCTTAAGAAAATGGTATCGGATCGGTACGTGGGTTCAAGTACTCGCCGATTCCGATGCTAGATTTTTTTGTGGTATCGGCGGCATTTCCGATACTAGTATCGGAATTGGAACAACCCTAGTATAAATGCTATTTGCTATATTGAGTGAAGTTGTTATCAATTTCTAATCATTGTTTTTTGTTAATTGTTTCAGACCACACCTGTCTAATCCTGTACAGTTTCCTCACATATCACTATTGTGAAGATAATGCCAAGCAATGCCCTGTGGTCTGGCTGTGCTGTACATCATGCTGATCATTTGCAGAATTTTAATTAAAGACTGTTGATTCAAATTCATGCCTCCTGTGTTCTGACCGACACACCAGGGCGAACACAGCTACCCTAAACCAGTCCAATACAGTCCTAAACAAACTCAGAAACAAACCATTTGGTCCTTCGAGCCGGAGTATTGTGTTAACGCTGGCCCAGAATGCATGAATACCAGTCTCAAGGTGCACGTCCTGTTTCGCTGTTTCCCTGCTTCCAGTCTGCCTTGCTGCAGAGTGGTCTGTTTGTTTGTAGCTCTCTGCAGCTTCGTTTTTCTACTGGATTTTCTACTGGATTCTCTATCTTATTGTTAATTCTGCCGTTTTAAATTGATAGATATAGCTTAACTTAATTTCTGGTCTTATCCATCAAACTAATCTGACTAATTTGATTGTTCGCCTTACTCTATAATCACGAGTGCAGCGCGTTAGCATTCCATAGCCGGTTAATTTGCCGCTCGCACTCCATTCATGCTTTTAACTCTTGTTTACTATTTTTAGCATTGCGCTGGCCGGTTAACTTGCCATCTGCGTTCCATTCACGTTTTTATTTTTTTTCTCGTGTTTAATATCGTTAGTACTCTTTTAGCCGGTTCCGTTCCGTTTTTTCTCCCCCTGATCTGTTCTTCAGGAACTCTAACAACATTGGTAAGTTGAAATCATTCTACAATCACGGTGAGTAATGGCTTCTTCTCCTACAATTGTAGTCTGCACTGCTTGCCACATATATAGCTTATCTATCTCTGTCAGCAGTGAGCCTTATACATGTGATAAATGCAGGAATATAGTCAGGCTGACAGAGAAGATTTCAGAACTAGAGTCACGCATCCAAACTTTAATGGAGGATAGTAAGAATGTGAGGGCCTTAGATACGGTTTTGGATGTGACTAGCTCAGAAAGCCCTGTACATTGTTCGGTTCCGGTAACAACTCCCGTGCAGCAGGGCAATTGGGTGACTGTGAGGCGGCATAGTTGCGGGTCAAAACACCGCTCTTCCGTTCCGATCAGAACATCAAACAGGTTCTCCCCACTCAGTGAAGCACCCACTGAGAAACCTGATGAAAGTGCTCTAGTAATTGGCGATTCTATTGTACGGAACGTGAAAATAGAGACACCAGCCAGCATAGTCCAATGTTTACCGGGAGCCAGAGCGCCTGACATCTTGGCAAATTTAAAAGTGCTGGCTAATGCTAAACGTAAACTCAGTAAGATTGTTATTCACGTCGGCGCTAATGATGTTCGACTTCGCCAGTCGGAGATCACTAAAAATAATGTTAAAGAGGTGTGTGAACTTGCAAGTACGATGTCAGACACTGTAATATGCTCTGGTCCCCTCCCGGCTTACCGTGGTGACGAGATTCATAGTAGACTGTGGTCACTCCATGGCTGGATGTCAAAGTGGTGCCCGCGAAATAACATAGGTTTCATAGACAATTGGACAAGCTTTTGGGGCAGACCTGACCTGTTGAAAAGAGATGGTCTTCATCCCTCCGGATGTGGAGCATCTCTTCTATCTAGAAATTTGGCACATAGTCTTAGAGTTTGCACTTGACTAACTGGGGCCCAGGTCAGGAAGCAGACAGACTGGCTAAACCGACCATCTGCTAGCCGCCTCATGTCACAGAAATCAGTTAATTCTCAGCACTTAGAGACCCTTTCACCTAGATATCACACTATAGAGACTGTGTCTGTCCCCCGAGCAAAAAAATGCAAAAAACGCCTGAATCAAATCAAGACTAAC
The DNA here is from genome assembly GCF_049309525.1 of Garra rufa. Classification (NCBI taxonomy): domain Eukaryota; kingdom Metazoa; phylum Chordata; class Actinopteri; order Cypriniformes; family Cyprinidae; genus Garra; species Garra rufa. Next base: position 26,161,498 of record NC_133365.1, read on the forward strand.
AATTTAATTGATGTTCAACAAATAAAAAATATATATAATACAGAGAAACAATTGATAAAGCTTGGCTTATTGAATATCAGGTCCCTTTCTACGAAAGCACTTTTTGTAAATGATATGATCACTGATCATAACCTAGATGTGCTCTGTTTGACAGAAACCTGGCTAAAACCAGACGATTACATTATTTTAAACGAGTCCACCCCCCAAGATTACTGTTATAAACATGAACCGCGTCTAAAAGGTAAAGGAGGAGGTGTTTCTACTATTTATAGCAGTATTCTCAATGTCTCTCAGAGAACGGGCTTCAATTATAACTCGTTTGAAGTTATGGTGCTTCATATAGCATTATTCAGAGAAACAAGTACTACTGATAAATCCCCTGTGACGTTTGTGCTAGCTACTGTATACAGGCCACCAGGGCACCATACAGACTTTATTAAAGAATTTGCTGATTTTCAATCCGAATTAGTGCTGGCCGCAGATAAAGTCTTAATAGTGGGTGATTTTAACATCCATGTTGATAATGAAAAAGATGCATTAGGAACAGCATTTATAGATATTTTGAACTCTATTGGGGTTAGACAACACGTGTCAGGTCCTACCCATTGCCGAAATCATACTCTAGATTTAATACTGTCACATGGAATTGATGTTAATGGCGTTGAAATTCTGCAGCAAAGCGATGATATCTCAGATCATTATCTAGTCTCTTGTATAATCCAGATAGCTAAAACTGTTAATTCAATTCCTTGCTACAAATACGGTAGAACCATCACTTCTACTACAAAAGACTGCTTTGTAAGTAATCTTCCTGACTTATCTGAATTCCTCAGCATATCCAATAGCTCAGAAAAACTTGATGATGTAATAGAAACTATGGACTCTCTCTTTTCTAGCACTTTAGATACAGTTGCTCCAGTGCGCCTAAAAAAGATTAAGAAAAACAGTGTAACACCGTGGTATAACGATCATACTCGCGCCCTAAAGAGAAAAGCACGAAAAATGGAACGCAGCTGGAGGAAAACAAAACTAGAGGTTTTTCGTACTGCTTGGCGTGAATGTAATTTATCTTATAGGAAAGCATTAAAAACTGCCAGATCGGATTACTTTTCATCTCTCTTAGAAGAAAACAAACATAACCCTAGGTATTTGTTCAATACTGTGGTTAAATTAACTAAAAATATAGCAGCAACAGGTTTAGACATTTCCCAAAAGCACAGCAGTAATGACTTTATGACGTACTTTACCTCCAAGATAGACACTATTAGAGATAAAATTGTAACCATACAGCTGCCCGCTACAGTATCGCATCAGATAGTGCGTTGTAGATCTCCTGAGGAACAATTCCACTCATTCTCTATTATAGGAGAGGAGGAATTGTATAAACTTGTTAAATCATCTAAACCCACAACATGTATGTTAGACCCTATTCCATCTAAGCTACTAAAGGAGGTACTTCCAGATCCTCCTCCTCAGAAGTCATAGATCCTCTTCTGAATATTATTAATTCGTCACTATCATTAGGATATGTCCCCAAAACCTTCAAAATAGCTGTTATTAAGCCACTCATTAAAAAACCACAACTTGACCCCTATGAATTAATTAACTACAGACCAATTTCGAATCTCCCTTTTCTGTCAAAGATACTAGAAAAGGTAGTATCCTCACAATTATGCTCCTTCTTAGAGAAAAATGGTATCTGTGAGGATTTCCAGTCAGGTTTTAGACCATATCATAGTACTGAGACTGCTCTAATTAGAGTAACAAATGACCTGCTATTGTCAAGCGATCGTGGTTGCATCTCTCTATTAGTGCTACTGGATCTTAGTGCTGCATTTGATACTATTGACCACAACATTCTTTTAAATAGACTTGAAAATTATGTAGGCATTAGTGGTAGTGCACTGGCATGGTTCAAATCGTACTTATCTGACCGTCATCAGTTTGTGGCAATAAATGAAGAGGTATCATTTAGATCGCAAGTGCAGTATGGAGTACCTCAAGGCTCAGTGCTAGGGCCATTACTTTTTACGCTTTACATGTTACCCTTGGGAGATATCATCAGGAAACATGGTGTTAGCTTTCATTGTTACGCTGATGATACTCAGCTCTATATTTCTTCGCAGCCCGGCAAAACATATCCATTCGAAAAACTAACAGAATGCATAGCTGATATTAAAAACTGGATGGCGAATAACTTCTTACTGTTAAATTCTGAAAAAACAGAGGTACTAATTATTGGACCTAAAACCTCCACAAGTAATGACCTAAAACACAGTCTAATACTAGATGGCTGCTCTGTAAATTCGTCGTCATCAGTTAGGAACCTAGGCGTCCTATTCGATAGCAATCTCTCCTTTGAAAGCCACATTTCTAGCATCTGCAAAACCGCATTTTTCCATCTTAAAAATATATCGAAATTACGACCTATGCTATCAATGTCAAATGCTGAAACATTAATTCATGCGTTCATGACTGTGAGGGACCGAGCAGTAAATAAAGAGGGCCATCAAAAAAGAAGTTTCCAAAAAAATAATTATTTTAATAAATCCAAAAAAACAAAGGTTTCACAAAAAGTTCAACAATCAAAAAAACTAGGCCTATTAAGAAACAAAGAAAATTATCAAAACAAACACAACTCAACATGTACTACCAAACACTCACTCCAAATGACACACCCGGGCACATTTAAACAATTGGACTAGTCCATATTACTACAAGAGGGGGGGAGGAAGAGACAAGACACTTACTATGAAGTACAACCACAACAACAAAGTACTTAAATGCTGAAACTCGGACTAATATAAAATAAATATATAATAAACAAAATACAAATCAAGAAGATCAAGAATTAAACAAACAATCCTCGGTCCTCCAGTCTCCTGTTTCCCCCGCGGTTAATCCGTCTATTGGTGTAAACGGGCGGAACTAAAAGTCAGCGGAGGCTGCGCGCCGGTCTTTTATAACGCACGGACCTGACTTCAGCAGCCCGTCCTCCTCCGCGTCTCTCGGTAGCCTCGGCAGCACGGTAACTTTAACTCAAAGAAAACTATATTAACAAACAACTACAAACAGCACAGGGAACTTAATTGTGTGCACTCCAACCAGTCACAATGTACTGAAAGTTAAATAAAGTATACGAAAACAAATAAATGGTGTTTGTGTCTTATTAAACTAAATACATTAATCAAATCAATACAAAATAAATTCAAACAATGTTTGTTTGTTAGTGTATGTGTGTGTGTGTGTGTGTGTGTGTGTGTGTGTGTGTGTGTGTGTGTGTGTGTATTACCCTCAGAGATGTGTGGCCATATCCCTGGCCATCACATACTCCCTCCCTTCGGGAATGTCCCTGGCACACCGGGAGAGATAGTCGGCAGTAAGATTCTCTTTGCCAGGGACATGTTGGATGGAAAAACGAAAGGGCTACATGGCAAGATACCAACGGGTGATTCGGCTGTTGGTGTCCTTCATTCTCTGGAGCCACTGTAGAGCCTTATGATCTGTTTCCAGGATGAATTCCCTCCCCAAGAGATAGTATTTTAGAGAGTCCAGGGCCCATTTAACAGCCAAGCATTCTTTTTCCACAATGGAATAGCGGACTTCCCTCGGGAAGAGCTTCCGGCTAAGGAAAGCAATGGGGCGGCGAGCATCAGGGCCTCCCTGCAACAGCACTGCTCCTAGGCCTCTATCTGAAGCATCTGTTTGGAGAATGAAAGACTGATTGAAATCAGGATTGTGCAGCAGAGAATCCTTACTCAAGGCGGTTCTAATGTCCTGGAATGCAGTTTCCACTTCTTTTGTCCATCGGAGCTGATTAGGACTCCTAGAGCCCACCATATCAGTCAATACCGCAGCCCTGCTAGAGAAGTTGGGAATGAATTTGTTATAAAATCCAGCCATGCCCAAGAAGGATCTTAACTCCTTACGAGTATGTGGCTGTGGACACTCTTCAATAGCCTGAACCTTTCCCACCTGAGGCTTTATCACCCCTTTGCCAATGACAAACCCGAGGTACTCCATCTCAGCCTTCGCAATGGCACACTTTTGTGGATTAATAGTCAAACCAGCTTCCTGCAGACGCTGCAGAACCTCCTGGATATGCTGCATATGTTGCTCCCAGGTGTCACTATAAATCACGATATCGTCTAGATAAGCAGCCGTAAAAGTTAATCCGTGCAGTACCTGGTCCATGAGTCTTTGAAAGCTGGCCGGTGCTCCGTGCAAGCCGAAGGCCAGAACTCTGAAATGGCCGTCAGCTCTCTGGAACGCTGAGTCAACGGGATCTGCCAGTACCCTTTTGAAAGATCAATGGTTGTCAAAAACTTTGAGGTACCCAAACGATCGGTAAGATCCCCGATCCGTGGAGTTGGGTAAGCGTCAAACTTTGTCACCGAATTGAGATACCGAAAGTCTATACAAAATCTTAGGGTACCATCCTTTTTGGGTACAAGGACCACAGGGTGGCACCACTCACTTTTAGAAGGCTCTATGATCCCCATCCTCAGCATTAGATCAACTTCCCTCCTCAGTGACTCCTGGAGACGTTCCGGCACCCTGTAGCTCATTCTCCTGACAACAGCATCAGGTTTCAACACAATGTCATGTTCTATTAATGTAGTGAATCCAGGATATTCTGAAAAAAGTCCAGGTAAACAAATGTCTCTCACCTCCCACTGTTGCTGTGGTGACAGGTGACTCAGATCGACCTCTCCTAGAGCAGGCTGGGGTAAGTATTGATCATCGGCGGAGTCCTCCTCCGTCACCTGCTTAATCATCAAGCTGTGGGGAGTTTTAGCAGTACGGGGAACCCACTGCTTAAGGAGGTTAATGTGCAGGATTCGTGTAGGACGATCATGGTTGGGCAATGCAACTGCATAAGTGGTAGGTCCCAGTTTCCTTTTTACCTCATATGGACCTTGCCATTTTGCCAACAATTTACTTTCATGAGTAGGCAGCATCACCAGCACCTTCTGTCCAGGTTCAAAACTTCGCTCACGAGCAGATTGATCATACCAGACTTTCTGGCGGATTTGAGCCTCGGCCAAATGAGATTGCGCCAATGCAGTCATCTTCTCCAAACGTTCCCGCATCTGCACCACATAGGAGACCACATTCGTTGGCTCGCATCTCTTCTGGTCCCCCTCCCACATCTCTCGAAGCAGAGCTAAAGGCCCTCTCACTTCATATCCATATAAAAGTTCAAAAGGAGAGAAACCAGTGGAGGATTGTGGCACTTCTCTATAAGCAAACAGAAGGTACGGGAGCCACTGATCCCAGTCTGTACCAGAGTCACAAACAAACTTGCGAAGCATCTGCTTCAAGGTCTGATTAAACCTCTCTGTAAGTCCATCGCTTTGAGGATGATAAGAAGTGGTTCTCAGACTCTTGATGCCCAACAATTTGTATACTTGCTTCAGGAGGGTTGTCATAAAATTGGTTCCTTGATCCGTTAGAATCTCACTTGGCAATCCAACTCTAGAGAACAGCTGCACTAGACAGGTTGCCACATACTTTGCCTTGATGGACTTTAACGGGAACACTTCCGGATACCTGGTTGCGTAGTCTGTTACCACAAGCATAAATCGGTTACCTGAGCGACTTCTTTCCACAGGCCCGACAACATCCATGCCCAGCCTTTCAAACGGAGTTCCTATAATTGGGAGTGGCTGGAGGGGAACACGACAAGGGCCTTGGGTAGAGACTTTTTGACATTCTGGGCAACTTTGACAATACTTTGTTACCTCTGCGTTCAATCCGGGCCAATGGAAGTATTTTCTTATCCGGGCGATGGTTTTATGCTTCCCCAGGTGGCCAGCCCAAGGAATCGAATGACCCAGAGTAAGAATAACTTCCCGGACACCCCGTGGCACCACCAGTTGTGTGGCTGGCCCAAACTGACGATAGAGTATTCCTTTTTGAATGCAATATCTCTCCTTTCCGTCACCCTCAGCCGTCTTTATGCCCTCCTGCTTTGCCCGCTCCAAATAAGGCATGAGACTGGCATCCTCTTGTTGTAGCTGAATAATGTTAGCAGGCAGCTTAAACTCTGTAGAAAAATCTGAAAGACATTCAGAAGGCAGATGGGAAGCATGATATTGAATTTTTTCCAACCGTTTCTGTCGCCGAGACTTCCTAGGCTTAGCGGAACCACAAACTTCCACATCCACATTGTAGAAGGGCAGGGTACCCCAGAACTGTTCCCTTTCCTCCCCCTTGCTTGCTTTTGCTCGAGTAACAACCATATTACATGTAGACACCGATTGCAACAAGTCCCAGAGTACTGGCAGATCATGACCCAAAACTACAGGGAATGGTAGGTGTTCGGCTACGCCCACCTCTAAGAGAAACGTTTGTCCTCTCACCTTCACATACACCTCTGCAGTGGGTAGCAGCTTCTCGTCCCCATGTACACAGCGGACAGCCTTCTTTGCAGTGAAGCTCAGGAGGACTGGAGAGACATATTTAAGATGGACTAAGGTCTGATCACTCCCCGTATCGATAAGGGCTGCCAATTCCCTCCCATTCACCTGAACTGTTGTCATCCGCTGTGACTTTTCAGCTTCCACTGGCGAGCTCATCCACTGGCGAGCTCATTTGACCCCTAGGTACATAACACAGGTGAGCAGTCTTGACTACATTTTTAGGGCACATGGGTTTTGTGTGACCCTCCAGACCACACAGATAACAGATTGGCACTTTCCTTTGACTCCTAGCTGCCGTCACAAAGGCAGGTCCTCCACCCGAAGGCTTACCAGCACTGGAAAAGTTTCGTGAAGCCTGTTGGGGAAGGGTTGGGCTAAGGTCATCCTTGTTGGTTCTCCAACACCAGGGGTGACTCCCTTTACGTGCTGCCACAAACACATCTGCCAGTTTTGCCGCTTGTGAAGCAGACTTTGGGTCATGTTCCCGCACCCAAACCTGGAGCTCAGGAGAAAGCATTCTTAAATATTGTTCAAGAATTATAACTTCACCAACTTCCTCAATGGACTTACTTCTTGGCTGCATCCACTTCACATAAAGCTCTTTTAATCGCACATACAATTCCTTCGGACTCTCAAGAGGTTCAACTTCGAGAGAACGGAACCTTTGTCTGTAAGTTTCTCGACTAATGTCGTATTTTCTTAAAATTGCCGATTTAAGTTCCTCAAAATCAAGAGAGTCATCGATATCCATGTGAACATAAGCAGCCCTGGCCTTACCAGTCAGAAGGGGAATCAGATGAAAGGCCCAGTCCTCCTTTGGCCACCGGCAAGCTGCTGCAATTCTCTCAAAGGTAATTAAAAAATGCTCAACGTCATCAGAGTCAGATAACTTCTCAAGTTTAGGCTCTTTAAATTGACACTGACCTCCTGGATCACGGACCTCCGACATGTCTTTCCGACAGGCAGTGGACCGAGACAGTGGCCGGCCAGAGACCACCTCTTCATCCTCTGGGCCATCCAAAGTGTCCAGAGCAGTCAGAACTGGATTAGGACCTGGAGTGGTTCGAGCCTGCACCTCCAGCTGCAACAGACTGAACTGATGTTGAAGGGCTTTAAACCGACGTTCCTGCTGAGCATACTCTGAACTCCTTTGAGCTTCCCTAGCATCCATTTTTGCCATATGAGCTCGAAACAAGCCAGTCAAGTCAGCAAGGGTTGGATCCCCACTTCCAGGGTCCATATCCACCTCTCTTCCATCCTGTGCTCCTTCATCCTCCCCCAGCTCCTGCAAAACTTCCTCAGGCTGGTCTACTGGCACATTCTTTGGGGCTCCTTTCCGCCCTCCCCGGTTCATGGTGCCAAAAAAGTATACGAAAACAAATAAATGGTGTTTGTGTCTTATTAAACTAAATACATTAATCAAATCAATACAAAATAAATTCAAACAATGTTTGTTTGTTAGTGTATGTGTGTGTGTGTGTGTGTATTACCTTCAGAGATGTGTGGCCATATCCCTGGCCATCACAATGACCTCAAGGATAGATTATTGTAATGCTTTATTGGGTGGTTGTTCTGCACGCTTAATAAACAAACTCCAGCTGGTCCAAAATGCAGCAGCTAGAGTTCTTACTAGAACCAGAAAGTATGACCATATTAGCCCGGTTCTGTCAGCACTGCATTGGCTCCCTATAAAACATCGTATAGATTTTAAAATCTTGCTAATTACTTATAAAGCCCTCAATGGTTTAGCTCCTCAGTACTTGAACGAGCTCCTATCGTATTATAGTCCCTCACGTCCGCTGCGTTCTCAAAATTCTGGCAATTTGATAATACCTAGAATATCAAAATCAACTGCGGGCGGCAGATCATTTTCTTATCTAGCGCCTAAACTCTGGAACAATCTACCTAACACTGTTCGGGAGGCAGACACACTCTGTCAGTTTAAATCTAGATTAAAGACACATCTCTTTAACCTGGCTTACACATAAAATCATTAACACATTTCCATAATTCAAATCCGTTAAAGGATTGTTAGGCTGCATTAATTAGGTCAACCGGAACCGAAAACACCTCCCATAACACCTGATGCACTCGTTGCATCGTAAAAAGAATGGCATCTACGCTAATATTAGTCTGTTTCATTCTTATTCCAAGGTCACCATAGCCTCCAGACCCAGCCTGTATCCAGATCAGATGCTCACTCCAGTCCCCCGGATCCAGTCCGTACCCAGCTTAGATCATGGATCACCACCTAGAGATGACTTCAATAGCCGTGGATGTCAACCAGATGAGCTCCAAGGTGGATCATCAATAAAGACCTCGCCAACCTTGACGGCCATCGGCGCTACACCACAGGATCCTAATGAGTTCTCTACAATCAGACATTGGTACAAACTGTTGTTTGGTCTTGCCAGAGGAGAACTGGTCCCACGACTGAGCCTGGTTTCTCCCAAGGTTTTTTTCTCCATCTGTCACCTGTGGAGTTTTGGTTCCTTGCCGCTGTCGCCTCTGGCTTGCTTAGCTGGGGACATTTTCCAGCGATATCGTATACTATTTGAACTGAACTGACGATGACATTACTGAATTCATTGATGAACTGCCTTTAACTGAAAATTGATTGTTACAATAATGCGTTACTTACACACTATTGTGCTGTTTAAATACTGTGCAGTTGCTTTGACACAATCTGTATTGTAAAAGGCGCTATATAAATAAAGGTGACTTGACTTGACTTGACGTCCTAAACGTTCAGTCTGCCGTCCAGCTTACTTAGAAGATTTTGAAGTCCAGTATCCGAATCAACCTGAGACTTCTTCGACAGCACAGCAGTCGCATGGGCGAGAAGATGACCAGCATAGACATAGAAGGATTGCTCACCCGGATTTCAGCCATTATAGTTCAGATGAGGAATCTGGTAGGAAAACACCTGATTCGTTAGAAGCAAGGAGCCCACAAACAGGATCCTGGTATCTCAACAAAGTTTAGTGGAGTGAAAGAGATAAGTATTCTCCACGTTCCTTACCTCAGGAATCCAGAGACAGGTTGTACGACCTTGAAAGAGAGAACAGACAGCTTTGTCAATCACAGCAATCGATGAAGGAGGAAATCAGAAAACTGGTAGAAATCCAGAAAGGTATGCAAGAGATGCTGATGGGAAACCAGCCAAGTCCAGTTCGTCCACTTCCTGGGCAACGGCCTTTAGCTCCATAACCTCCAATACCATCGCCTAGAACCATCTACAGAGAGCCAGAGAGACCTGTCCAATGCCCAGCCCCTCGAGTGCATCCAGTACCAGCTCCACGTAAACTTCCTGTCCCACAAAGTAGAGAATATGTAGATGCTACAGATATTGAAGCTCATCCTTCTGCCTTACCAGCTCGAAATTACTACCGTGACAGCTTTGCTACTCATGTTCCTTCATCCACACCTCTGATGCCTGCTGTCTCCACCCGTTCCCAACCTCTTGGTCACCAGCAAACTCTAGAGAGTGGCCGATAAGTTTCACCAGACAGGAGACAACCTAGAGGGGTCCTCAGCCAACCATACCTGATTTCATCCATCGAGATTCAGGTGAATTTACCCGTCTCAAGTTAGCCTTGAGCAATTTGTTGCCAGAAGATGCAACGGAGTTGTTCAAATACCAGGTGCTAATTGATCATCTGAAATTAGTGGAAGCACGCCTGATAGCAGAGTCGTTCCTGAACTCACCTACCTCATATACAGACACTATGGAGTCGTTAACTGACAGATATGGGCGTCCTCATCAACTAGCGCTGAACAAGATAGCAGCTGTAATGGATTCTCCAGATATCCAGCCTGGTGATACAAGAAGCTTTGAGTCCTTTGCGCTCCAAGTCCAAGCACTGGTAGGTTCTGGGCATAGAGGGAGAAGTTGAACTATGCTGTGGTTCCCATGTAGCATGACTTCTCACTAAATTGCCTCCTGACCTACGTGCAGCTTTTAGAAGGAGTGTAAGCAATGAACCAGGTGCTCTGTACACACTAATTGATTTGGCGAAGTGGCTGCCAAGACCATGAGACCTTTGGTGGCAGCAAAACCCAGCGAGACAGAGTCAGACCCAAAGTGGTCTCAAGCAGAGACCCCAGATATAAACACAGACCGGCCACAATCCTTCACAGTGTAGATCAGCCAACTACAGCACAGACAGCACAACAACCGGCAAAAGGATTTGAGAAGAGCAATGCTTTCTGTCCGTATTGCGATAACAGAGATCATTATCTGAGCCAGTGCTCCTCATTCCAAGCCCTTACTAAAGATCAAGTTACAAACTGGACAAAGACAAACAACACATGCTGGAAGTGTGGACGCTGTCATAGATCGGCGCATTGTAAACTGAAGAAACCCTGCCACATCTGCAATGGCAAGCACTTACAGATCCTTCACGATGTCAACACTAAGACAGCAAATGAGGGCACATGTCTGGTGAGTGCTACCACTAAACCAATATTTTTGGACCGACCTCCAAGCTCTAAACGAGTCCTTTTGAAGGTAGTTAGAGTCGTCCTGCATCATAATGGTCAGAGTTTAAACACGTATGCAGTGCTTGACGATGGCTCTGAACGCACAATCCTCCTGTCATCAGCAGCCCAACAGCTAACGTGAGGTGTAAAATAGTCAAAGTTATATTTATAACAATTTTATTCATTTAATTTTTATCATCTGAGATGTACATTTAGGTAATTATACCTTGTTATATTTCCAAGGCCCCCAATAAATAAATAAATAAATATACATACATACATATTTAATGTATGTAAAATTATTTTTTAAAATATAACATATCAGTTAATAAAATATCACAAAAGTGTAACTCACTTATTTCAGAACCAGATGTCAGCAGAAGATCAATAGGTTCATTCTACACACTAAATTTTGCTTCTGGATTTGTATTTGGACATAAAATCACGATTATAACATTAAAAATCATATTTTGCCAAAAGTTTACCATGTCATACTGAGGTATCAGTTTTTGCAATTGCCACATAATTCCTAAACCCTTAATCTGTTGAAAGCATTTTATAAGCTCTGTTACAGACAGATACCATTCTATTTTTGGGGTGCAGAACAAACACACAGTCAGAAAGTGTTATATAATTTAGAGGAAGGGAACATTTTTAAATTATAAACAAAGTCCATGGTTGGCCTAAAAAAATGAATATAAATATTATTTAAAATAGTAATACAACTAAATAAATAACAATGACAGGGAAAAGGTTTGACATCTCTAAAGCATTTAATAAAAATAATAATAATAATAATTTTGTAATTAAGTTAAGTGTGTTTTAATCTACATTGTGGGGACCAATTATTCACACAAAGAGTAAAACCTGAATTTTTGACATTTTTGTGACTTACAGGTATGGACCATAGTCGGGCTAAATGTGTCTAAATGTGCCGTTTCTCAACCAGAATCGGGTCAGATCCGCAGATCCAAAGCCTAGCCAAATCCGGCAACCATTGCTGGGCCAGAGCCGGCTCACTTCTGGCCAGCTGCTGCCAGAACACAGCCGAGTGAGCCGGCACTCAGCCGCAATCGGCCCAATTCCGCTGGCTACCTTTGCTTTCAAAACGCGATAAACGACTTTAAGATGAAGTACTCCTGTGTAGTAATCCTATCATAATTATCTCTGCTTCAAAACTTTGGTTTTAGCATACAAAAAATAAAATAAAAGAAAAACCACATATACCATCTAATGGTAAATTCTTGTGATACTGTACAGCAGAAAAGTGCTATGGTAATAAATTGTATTTAGCTTGTGTAAGTATTACCACAAAAGAACAACAGAAAAAACACATATAGCATTTAATGGTAAATTCTTGTGATACTGTACAACAGAAAGTGCTGTAATAATTCTATCATAATTATATCTACTTCAAAACTTTGGTTTTACCATACAAAAAAAGAAGAAAAAAAAAAAAGAAAAAGAAAAACAACATGCCATCTATTGGAAAATTCTTGTGATACTGTACCGCAGAAAAGTGCTATGGTAATCCTGTCATATTTAGCTTGTTTTGTATTACCACAAAAGAACAACAGAAAAACAACATATGCCATCTGATGGTAAATTCTTGTGATACTGTACCACAGAACAGTGCTATGGTAATCCTGTCATATTTAGCATGTGTTGTATTACCACAAAAGAACAACAGAAAAACAACATATGCCATCTGATGGTAAACTCTTGTGATACTGTACCACAGAACAGTGCTATGGTAATCCTGTCATATTTAGCATGTGTTGTATTACCACAAAAGAACAACAGAAAAACAACATATGCCATCTGATGGTAAATTCTTGTGATACTGTACCACAGAAAAGTGCTATGGTAATCCTGTCATATTTAGCATGTGTTGGATTACCACAAAAGAACAACAGAAAAACGTCTCAGGTTACGTAGGTAACCCTAGTTCCCTGAGGACAGGGAACGAGACGCTGCGTCCTGGTTCAGGACACTTTGGGAACCGCCTTCAGCGTGACCGGTTCTGAAACGAGGTATAGAATAACGACAGTGAACTTGACACTGGCCGGCGCCAGCCCGTGACGTCATCAGCAGGTGCCTATAAAAGCAGGTGCCTGAGAGCACAACACCATCTTTTTGTCGGACGGAGGTCTGTGCAGGGCCCGAGGCATGGCCCTGAGACGCAGCGTCTCGTTCCCTGTCCTCAGGGAACTAGGGTTACCTACGTAACCTGAGACGTTCCCTTCCGGAGGGAATTCTACGCTGCGTCCTGGTTCAGGACACTTTGGGAACGCTTATACCAACACCGCCATGCCGAGGGATAGGTGATCAAACTGACTGAATGAGGAGTCAAGAAGGAAATTCACCCCTGCTACAGCGAGAGTCGCTGGGGCCCAGTGACCTGCCACGGCTAGCCCGGCTACCTGTGCACGCAACTCTCAAGCGTGGAGGCCTAGAGGAAGCCTACTACACTTAGCTCTCTAAGTGAAGGAGCTCATAAACGCCCTGACCATAAGGGGCGGAGTTTAGGGAATGGAGGTCTCGGCAGGGCGAACGCCTGCTCTAGGGACCTGACAACATCCAGTGCTACAGGTATAGATGGGGAAGCGGAGCTTCTGGAGAATGGAGGCTTCATAAAAGACTCTCTAAAAGAGAGGAAGCCTGACAACATTCAATCCACTAGCTCTTAGGAGTGGAGGTCTCAAATAACCCTCCAGTGAGGGGAGACCTAGCTACACTCACGCTTGAAAGTACTGAAGCGGAGCTTCTGGAGAATGGAGGCTTCATAAAAGACTCTCTGAAAGAGAGGAAACCTGACAACATTCCATCCACTAGCTCTTAGGAGTGGAGGTCTCAAATAACCCTGCCGTGAGGGGAGACCTGGCTACACTCACGCCTAGAAGTACTGGGGGCGGAGCCTCTGGAGAACGGAGGCTTCACAGAAGACTCTCTAAAAAGAGAGGAAACCTGACAACGTTCAGTCCACCAGCTCTTAGGAGTGGAGGTCTCACTAGCCCTTCAGTGAGGGGAGACCTGGCTACACTCACGCCCGGAGCAATATTCTGCGAGCAGCAGAAGGACTCTAAGAGTGGAGGTCCCATGACCTACTACACTTCAACACTGCAGGCGTTCATCGAAGCTGAACAGCCTAAACGACAGTACTGCCTGAGTGGAGTCTGGAGAGTGGAGGCTTTCTAAAGAGGGAGCCTTAACACACCTCCGTGCTTAGCAAGGAAGAGCTCTGAGAGTGGAGGTCTCATGACCTAGCTACACTCCAGCCTGAAGGTCATCCGTGAGGCTGACTAGCCTGTGCGACAGAAATACCTTCATTTTGGAGCTCTTCTGGAGAGTGAGGCCTGAAGAGGCCCGACACTCAATCCTGCTAGCAGCGCTATCTGGATTGGAGCTGGAAAACTAAAAGGTTTTGAGAAAAAACAGCTCAGAGAATGGACACGGAGGAACCCTGCGTGGTCCATGGGAGAAAGGAACCTGCCTTTACGGGAGGGACCTTACCATACCTCACTATGGGTTTTAGTGAAGTGCCTGAATAGTGCACTTACCACACACGTGGATTTTAGAGAATGCCCAAAGACTTCGCGTGAGCAAACACCACACATGTGGTTTTGAGTAGGTGTCCTGAGCATAGCGAGGAACACCAGATTTGCAGTCTCTAGGCGATAGCGGAGCCTAAAAGCGGAGCTTCTGGAGAGGGGAGGCTTCAGCAGAAAGACTCTCTAAGCGAGAGGAGGCCTACGACGCTCTCCCTAGGGAAACTCTTCAGAGTGGAGGCCTCAGGAAAACGCTCTAGGCGAGGGGAGGCCTGACTACACTCGACGCTCAAGAAAAGGCAGATACTCACAGTCAGAGCCAATAATGAAAAACTCTCATTTATCATCTAGCTCTGTGTAGTGGAGGCTCCGAGACTACATCTCCAAGGAGAGAAGCCTACAACACTAGTTTTTGGTGAGTGGAGGACTGCACTCCCCCAAAAAATAGTCAGCGAGGCACTCACGGGCCTGCCAGCTGCTATAACTGTGAGAGTGAAGGTCTCAGTACTGTTGGCTGTGACAGAGGGAGACCTATTACACTGTGCTATCATTTAGCTTGTATTAACCCGGGTGATAGCAGAACCCGGAAGCGGAGCTTTCAGTGAGGAAGGTTGAACTGGTTTACAAGCTTCATAAATAACCCTGATGCCGCTCAACTGAGGAAGCTCTATCGAGTGGAGGCCTTGGAATACACGCCCTCTCATGGAAGGGAGGCCTACTTCGTTTTACACTCAACGCTTGTAGTGACAGATCCACGGAAAGAGTCCACAAGCTGCCTTAACCTTGTGTTTTTCCCGGCCTGTATTTCCGGGAAGTGGAGGCTTAACACCTCATATAGAGGGAGCCTAGCAACACTCGACCCAGAAAAAAAGCTCTCCTGAATGGAGGTCTGAAAATGACCTGGCTACATTCAGCGCTAAGAAGTATTATAGTTTCACTTCAAGCGGGGCTTTTTTTTTTTTGAGAGCGGAGGCTTTCAGAAAACATCTCTCTCAGAGAGGGAGCCTTGACGACGCTCTATTCACCCTAGCACACAAACTCCTGGGAGTGGAGATCTCACATATTTGTATATGAAAATACACAGGGAAGGTATCTGACCACACTCATGCAAAAAGAGTATTACTCTTAGCAGGGTTTGAGTGAGCGGAGGCTTCAGCAAAGC
The DNA here is from genome assembly GCF_049309525.1 of Garra rufa. Classification (NCBI taxonomy): domain Eukaryota; kingdom Metazoa; phylum Chordata; class Actinopteri; order Cypriniformes; family Cyprinidae; genus Garra; species Garra rufa. Next base: position 26,177,115 of record NC_133365.1, read on the forward strand.
GAATTTTTTTTTTTTTTTTTTTTGCTTGAAGCAGCTTGACAACGCTCAAGAGGGTTTTTTTTTTTTTTTTAAATATATATTCTCGTATGTGTATGTCTGTACCCAGCTCACTTTTTAGCGGAGGTTTCTATATAAAACCTGACAACGCTTTAACCCAAGAGTGGAGGTCTCTTAACCCTGTTCTCTCTTTTTTTTTTTTTTTTTTTTGGAACGAGGGGAGACCTGACTACACTCGGACGCTTGGTGGCAGCAGAGCCCGCTTTTTAGAGGAGCTCGAATACTGCAGCATTAGAAATCACCCAAGCGGGGCTGGTAGAAAAAAAAGGAAACACACACATACGTAAAGAACATTCTTTTATTTATTTAAGTGTCTTTATAGTTCACCTGCCGGGCCATCAGATTGAGATCTCATCATTGGCCCAGCCCCAGAGTCTTTGCGGGGGGGAAGAAAGGGCAGGTGGCCAGACGAACGCGAGGGGAACCGGAGAAGAGTTTCTAGGTGCCCGCCCCAGGCCAGCCGCCACGGCGGCGCTGGAGCTTCTCCCTCAGATCTCCTCTCCTCCGCCGCGCATCGCGCCGTTTCTGGGACCGACTCCTCCCGGGGGGAGGGCCCCGAGTGGCCACACTGGCGACCTGGCCTCGTCTCCGGTCATCCCTGGACCAGGACGGGCCCGGTATTCCCCGGTGTTCAGGTGGGGGCGTGGATGTGGACCGGCGAGGAATGCAAGATCTAAACGCCGCCGAGCGCGCCTTCGCCTCTCTGAATTTCTCGACCACCGCCTCGACGGATGTGCCGAACAACTCAGAGGGCGAAACCGGGGCATCGAGGAGAAATCTCTTTTCTTTCTCCCCGATGTCCGCCAGGTTCACCCACAGATGTCTCTCCGTGGCCACCATGGCTGACATGGACCTGCCCACCGCGGTCGCTGTCTGCTTAGTGGCCCGCAGAGAGAGGTCTGTGGTGCGGCGCAGCTCGGCCACTTCCTCCGGGGAAAGCCCCAGACCACGGTCCAAATCCCTCAGCAGGTCGGCCTGGTATGCCTGCAACACCGCTACAGTGTGCAGAGCAGCACCGGCCTGACCCGCTGCCGCATATGCCCTGCCATTCAGCCGTGATGTTTCGCAGAGCGGCTTGGATGGCAGGGTCGGAGCCTTCAGCGTCGATGTCCCTCCCCCCGAGAGATAGTTGGCGAATGTCTGCTCAATGGGGGGCATCGACGCATATCCGCGTCCCCGCATTCCCTCGACATCAGCATAGTTCACATGCTGATGTCGGTAAATGCGGGCGGAAAAGGGTTTGTCCCATGCCTTCTCGAGCTCATTATGGAGATCGGGAAGGAATGGGAGGCTCACGGGAGCTGGCTTGTCATGGCCCGGAAGAAACCGCTCGTCTAGCCTGCCGAGAGCGGCTTCTTCCCTCGCGGGCTTCCACTGCAGATCCAAACGGGCAGCCGCGCGGTCCATGACAGACATCAGCTCCTCATATGCGGGGCAAGGAGGCTGTATGGATTCAGAAATATCATCTTGCTCCATCTCAGCCTCCTGCTCGCCCTGGCTTGAAGCCAACAGAGCACTCGCTGCAGGGTCGGAAGATGTAAGTGATAACACATCTTCCGCTAGCAGCGCGTCCTCCTCTCCGGCTGACGGGCACGAGAGACTAACTCCTCTCTCAAACTCGTCAGCCAGTTCCACCTGGGATCCCCAGGACCTCAGCCGCCGAGCAGCCTCAGCTGCCGCGGGGCCAGAGCCACGAGGGGCAGATGGACGGCCCGATTCCCTCGAGAAAAGGGCCAGACGAGAACGGAGTTTCCTCATGGGGAAACCCTCACAGTGGACGCACTCCATCCCCTCAAGGACGGAGCGCGCGTGCTCTTCCCCTAAACACCAAACACAAAGGTCGTGCGCGTCATCAGGTGTCAGATTTCTCTGACACGGATCCGCGCACTTCCTATAGCGCTTCGCTTCTCTAGGCATCGCCATACTCACTCGCTAGAACTGTAGCTCGCTGTAGCAGGGGTGAATTTCCTTCTTGACTCCTCATTCAGTCAGTTTGATCACCTATCCCTCGGCATGGCGGTGTTGGTATAAGCGTTCCCAAAGTGTCCTGAACCAGGACGCAGCGTAGAATTCCCTCCGGAAGGGAACGTCTCAGGTTACGTAGGTAACCCTAGTTCCCTGAGGACAGGGAACGAGACGCTGCGTCTCAGGGCCATGCCTCGGGCCCTGCACAGACCTCCGTCCAACAAAAAGATGGTGTTGTGCTCTCAGGCACCTGCTTTTATAGGCACCTGCTGATGACGTCACGGGCTGGCGCCAGCCAGTGTCAAGTTCACTGTCGTTATTCTATACCTCGTTTCAGAACCGGTCACGCTGAAGGCGGTTCCCAAAGTGTCCTGAACCAGGACGCAGCGTAGAGTTCCCTCCGGAAGGGAACAACATATGCCATCTGATGGTAAATTCTTGTGATACTGTACCACAGAAAAGTGCTATGGTAATCCTGTCATATTTAGCTTGTGTTGTATTACCACAAAAGGAACAACAGAAAAACCACATATAGCATTTAATGGTAAATTCTTGTGATACTGTACAACAGAAAGTGCTGTGGTAATCCTGTCATATTTAGCTAGCTCATTTGTTTTGTGGTAAATTTATGTTGTACTGTTGCAGTACCACAGGATTACCACTGGACATTTTTGTAAGGGTCTCACTGGTGAGACAGAGGAATTGGCTTTGAAAACAATCAGGCATGACCTTACTGCACTTAAAGGTACAGCAGTGTCTTTCAGAATTTCAACACCATCTCAACCGCACAAAAGGTATCACATCCAGAAAGCATTCACGGCTGAACCCCTAAGCCTGGCAGAGTACTCTTATCCCGTAACGACTTTGCAACAGAAATACAGCCATTTAAAGGGTCTCCCTCTACAGCCCATCCATAAGGCTTGTCCATTACTGTTGATCAGAGCAGACCATCCCCATCTTATTACCCCTATAGAACCAGTCCGCCTTGAGGGGGTGTGGTGTTTATATTAGTGTGTGTGTTCACCTGTGGGACATGGCGGGTTGTTTGGAGCATGGCTGCAGGGTGAGCATGGGGAAAAACTTTCTTTTGACCGTCACTACTGTTAATGACGTTACTACCATCATTATCTGTGTCTATGCGACGTTTGATGTATCTTCCCTTGACTGAATGCATCTACCAAAGTAAGAGATCCATGTTTGTTCTTCTGCTGGTGAAACGGAGTAATAAAAATAACATCAGATGTAATGCTTCAGAGTGCGCGTCTTTAGTATAATCTCCTCGTGTCTTAGCCTGCTGCGGCTTTAATATTGTTATTTGAGTATATGCCGCTACATTATGTCAAAAGAAAGTTTTACAAAGCGCAGATTCAAACGTAGTGTTGTTTAACTTTGGATGTTTGATTGTTCAATGTTGTTAAGCGATAGACATGAACGCACATTTGTCTTGTGTAAAACTTATTTTCATTCACAAATTTACTGTTACAATCGACGCTTATTTTTGATTACTACAGCCGTTTTGTATTTGAAAAGTACACTGTAAACAATGTGGGTTGCTGGTCAAAAATGGATTGTATTCCCTGCTAGGCTTAGCGGTACTTTCACATAAGGTGATCGTACTGTTTGTTTGTTTTGTTACCCTTTGTAGTATTTTGGTTCGTGCGTCAAGCGGGTGAAGCATTGCGCTTGGGAGTGCCGCCGTAGTTCTGGTCCCAAGACAGTTAGTCTGGTTCAAGACTATCGGTATAGAGGTACATAAATACCCACCGCTAGTATGCACAGAAGACTAGGGTTGAGTTTAGCTTAGCTTTTGTGGATAATTTAGAGGGAAGCAAAGACCATGCATCGTATCTTGTTTCTGAGTGGAAGTTTAAATAAGGTATGCAGTGTTAAGTGTCATTAGCAGATATTTTTTGTGATTTATTTTGGATTATTTTGCAAAATAAAATGGAGTTGAGTGATGCCAGGTTGAAAGAGAAAAGGCAAATATCATTGACACCTAAGGCTTTCGAATATAAATTGGGAAAGCTCCAAGAAGAACGTCAAACAAAAGTAAGAAAGATTAAAAGTGCAATTAGAGAGATTAAAGATCTAATGCAAAGTGCTGATAGTACTGAAGAAATACGGTCACATCTTGAAAATATATCAAGCCTGTTTAATGAAGCAAGTTCTCTTCATGGTGTTGTGATTTCTATGATCCCACCTGAAGAACAAGAAAAACAGAATGTTTGGTTTGATAGCATTGAAAAACATAAAACCGTTTTTGTCGAAGAGACAAATAAATGGCTGTTGAATGCGCCAGACATATCTGTAGAGGGCGTTGATGCCCCATGTTTACGATCTACCGTTTCCAAAGCTAATGTGGCCCATGTATCTAGAATTATGGAAAATACAGTAGAAGATGATATTAGGCCAAGTGATAGCGTTTCTAATGTGTCAGTGAGGTCAAAGAAACGTAGTACAGTGTTGAGTAAATCTATGTCTACTGCATCATCAGCTAGAATGAGGGCTGAGGCTGAGACCCCTGCTGAAAAAACCAGCATATGCTGGTTTTTTCAGCAGGGACAGCTGCTCTTAAGGCTCGTCAAAGGCTGCTGAGTCAGAAGCATGCCTTGGAGGAACAGCAAGAACTGTTGAGGAGGAAGAAGGAGGAGCTCGATCTGGACATGGAGCTGGCAGCGTCTATGGCTAAAGTAAGCGTGTTCAGGGCTTCAGAAATATCTTGCGCGTCTCATGCATCTGTGAGATTAGATGGGATGAATTCCTGTTCGGAAAGAGGAAAGAAACCACAGTTAAGCCATGACGCTGTAACATTTGTCCCTGAGTTCAACACTCAACCATCAGCTGCAGAAGCTGAAGATGAAGCTGCGCCTTCAGGTTATGCTGTTGTGAAGCCCAAGACATACAACAAAATTGGGCTGCCTGCTGTTGTGACCAGAGATTATCCATCCACTTTATCTTTTCAGCCAGCTGTCATGAATAATGATGGTCTCCTCACTCTGTCAGGGGGTGCTTTTCATCCACCAGTTACTAGCCTTCAATCTGAAGTTGCACCTGTAACAGTGAATAACTCTGATCAGCGTTGGTTGGGCAACAGTCACTTTTTCTATTACCTAAGCAGGATTTACAAGTTTTCGAACGGAGATCCATTGGAGTATCAAACCTTCATAAGAGGATTTGAACACAACATAGAGGGAAGAACACAAAGTCAAAAGGACTGTCTGTATTTCCTTGAGCAGTATACAAGAGGACAGCCCAGGGATTTGGTCCGAAGCTGTCAACATCTGCCACTGTCTCATGGATACATTAAGGCAAAGTCATTACTTCAGGAACATTTTGGCGATCCATTTAAAGTAGCCTCCGCGTATATGAATAAGGTGCTTTCATGGCCATTGGTTAAAGCTGAAGATATCAAGGCTTTACGGGCCTACAGTTTAATGTTACGTGAATGTTGCAACTCTATGGGGACCGCCGTAAGTGACCTGAATGTACCTACAAATATGCAAACTATTGTGAGAAAGCTGCCTTATAAGCTGCGGGATCATTGGAGAGGTGTGGCTAGTGATATTCAGGAGAAGTTTCATCGTAGAGCTACATTTTTGGATATAGTGGAGTTTGTTGAGAGACAGGTCAAGATAGCAAGTGATTCTCTTTTTGGAAATATCCAAGATATACCTGCAACAGGAAGAAAAGAATTAAAAATGGTCAAGTCTCAAATTGGTTCAAAGGCTAGAGGCAGTAGCTTTGCTACTGCTGTAGCACCTGCTGAGAAGAAAATCGAGTCTGTGAATAAAAGGGAGAAGAATTCACTAGTGAAAGCTTGTTTGTTTTGTGGAGCTGGACATTCGTTGGATGTTTGTCTTCCTTTGGATAAAAGGACCCAAGATGAAAAAATGTCTTTTTTGAAAGAAAATCGTATGCGCTTTGGATGTCTGTGCGTTGGGCACATGAGTAAGGATTGCAGAAAGCGACTGATATGTAGAATATGCAATTATAGACACCCTACGTTGTTGCATATCCATTCCGAAGCTAAACAAAAGAGTTCGACTCAGGCCATCGGTGGTTTGGAAATGACCAAGGAAGGTCCTGTGGTGTCAGTTCAGTCCAGTGGTTTGACTGGGGCCGGTAAACAGGACTGCACGCTTTCTATTTTGCCTGTTCAGGTGAGATCCAAGAGAGGGTAAGAGACTTTTGTCACGTATGCATTTTTGGATCCAGGGAGTACTTCTTCGTTTTGTACAGAGCGACTCATGAATCGGCTTAATCTTACAGGAAAGAAACTGGGAATTCTCCTTAGAACTATGGGACAAGAGAAAGTGATGGACAGTTATAAGCTGTCAGACTTGAAAGTAGCCGGATTAGATTCAGACAACTTTTGTGGCCTGCCTGAGGTTTTTACTCAGAAGAGTATGCCTGTTCATAAAGGTAACATTCCATGCTCGAAAGACCTCCAAAGATGGTCTCATCTGAGAGATATAAAAATGCCAGAGATCAATGCTGATGTAGACCTTCTGATCGGCACTAACGTCCCTCAAGCTCTGGAACCTTGGGAAGTGGTTCATGCAGCGAACGGGGGCCCTTATGCAATTAAGACCATTCTGGGTTGGACCGTGAACGGTCCGCTCCGAGGAGATAATCAGATCAGTGATCAGTGCTTGCAGCCTGATATCATAGTTAATCGCATCTCTGTGGCAAGGCTTGATGAGCTTTGGGAGAAGCAACTGAAGGTGGATTTTCCTGAAAATCTGCAGGATGAACAACCTGGTCAGTCGAGAGAGGATAAGCGCTTCATTGAGTCAGTTTCCGAATCTGTCAAGCTCATCGATGGTCATTACAGTATCGGTTTGCCGGTAAGACAAAAATACCTAAAAATGCCTAACAACAAACCAGTTGCAGAACAGCGTGCATTGAGTCTCAAAAGGCGTTTGAATAAAGATCCATCTTTTTGCTCAGACTACATTGCATTTATGACCAAGATGCTGGCTGATGGCTATGCCGAGAGAGTTCCTGCCGAGCATCTGACTCGTCGTGATGGAAGAGTGTGGTATTTACCCCACCACGGGGTATATCATCCTAAAAAGAAAAAACTGCGGGTAGTTTATGATTGTGGGGCCACATTCCAGGGGACATCTCTGAATTCACAGTTGTTTCAAGGACCAGATCTCACAAATTTGTTGGTGGGAGTCCTCACAAGATTCCGTAAAGAACCTGTGGTGCTTATGGCAGATATAGAGGCCATGTTCCATCAGGTCAGGGTTCCGGCTGAAGACTCTGACTTGTTGAGATTCCTGTGGTGGCCTGATGGAGATTGCAGTCGGGAGCTAGTGGAGTACAGAATGATGGTGCATCTGTTTGGTGCTACTTCCTCTCCTAGCTGTGCCTGTTTCGCCCTGAGGAAGTGTGCTGAAGACAATCAAAGGTACTTTAATTCTATGGCAGTTAATGCTGTCTTGCACCACTTCTATGTTGATGACTGCTTGGTGTCTGTTGGCTCTGAAGATGAAGCAGTATATTTATATCAAGAGCTTAGTGCCTTGTGTGCTAAAGGAGGTTTTAAGCTCACAAAATGGATCAGTAATCGACGTACTGTCCTCGCTACAATTCCTCAGGAAGAGCGAGCCAGAGAGGTAAAAGATTTGGATCTGGATAACGATTCCTTGCCTGTTGAGCGTGCCTTGGGTGTGCGGTGGTGTGTCGAATCTGACTCATTTAAGTTTAAAATCATACTTAAATCCCACCCACTCACAAGAAGAGGAATTTTGTCCGTGATTAGTTCGATTTATGATCCTCTTGGTTTCTTGGCACCTGTCGTTTTGTCTGCCAAGAAAATCCTCCAAGACCTTTGCAGGAGACGTTTGGGATGGGATGATCCCTTGCCCTCTTCCGTTGTCAGAGAATGGATGGCTTGGCTGGAAGACCTTCATGACCTTGAAAATTGGGAGGTCAACAGGTGTTTAAAACCTGTGGATTGTGGTCATCTTGTCTCTGCTCAGCTACACCACTTTGCAGATGCAAGTGAGGAAGGGTTTGGGACTGTGACTTACCTGTTGCTCCATGACAATAATGGACGAACTCACAGTGCATTTGTAATGGGAAAAGCACGTGTAGCTCCTCTTAAACTTGTCACTATTCCTCGGATGGAGCTGACTGCTGCAGTGATGGCTAGTAGGATGGATAAGTTGTGGAGGAAGGAGCTGCAAATGGACCTTGAAGAGTCAGTCTTTTGGACGGACAGCACTTCTGTTTTGAAATACATAAAAAATTAGACATCTAGATTTAAGATCTTCATAGCAAACAGAGTGTCTGAAATATTGAAAACGTCTAACGTATCGCAGTGGAGGTACGTGAATACATCACACAACCCTGCGGATCTAGCTTCCAGAGGTCATTTTTAAAGACTGATGTATGGCTCTGTGGTCCTGACTTTCTTCAAGAGCCTGAGTACAGGTGGCCTGATAATCCTGAGACCTTGGAAAGCTCTCTCTTTGGAGACCCAGAGGTCAAGGCTGTGGTGGTGAACACTGCTCAAGTTGAGCAGGTTGGTCCGGTGGAGAAGCTCATTGGTTACTTTTCCTCTTGGTTCTATCTTAAAAGGGCAGTTGGTTGGCTTCTCAAGTTTAAGACCTTGCTTCTATCCTTAGTGCGACATCGAAAGCTGCTGAGAGAAAACCTTTCTAAATTGGATCTAAGTACTGATCAGCTGGAGAAAAAGCTACAGGTTCAGATGGAAGGTGTTAAGGCCCAAGTGCCAAAGGATGTTTTATCCTTGGAGGATATGGTCACGGCAGAGTTAAACATTATTCGTTTCTGTCAAAAAATAAGGTTTCCTGAGGAACTGTCCTGTTTGAAGAAAGGTGAGTGCGTAAGAAGGACAAGTCACCTCTATAAGCTCAACCCGATCCTGGATGGTGATCTCATTAGGGTTGGAGGACGGCTTAGTAGAGCAGCAATGCCACTTGAAGCGAAACATCCAGTTATACTGGCTAAAGATCAACACATTTCTAATCTCATCCTTGCTGATGTACATCAAGAAACGGGCCATGGTGGACGAAACCACATGCTTTCTCATTTACATCAGAAGTATTGGATTCCTGGTGCCTGTGTTGCCATCAGAAAGGTTCTGACTAAATGTGTTATCTGTCGTAAACTGTCTGCTTCATCTGGACAGCAGAAAATGGCTGATCTTCCTCACAACAGAATTACTCCAGATGAACCTCCTTTCAGTCGAGTTGGTTTGGACTGTTTTGGACCATTTGAAGTTAAACGTGGAAGAACTGTGATCAAGAGGTATGGGCTTATTTTTACATGCTTGGCAATACGAGCCATACACCTTGAAGTTCTTTCGTCTTTAGACACGGACTCCTTCATTAATGGTTTCAGAAGATTTATAGCGAGACGTGGTCAAGTTCTGGAAATTCGTTCGGACAACGGTACTAATTTTGTGGGCGCTGAACGTGAACTGAGGCAGGCTACTGAGAATCTGAATCATAACCTCATAAATGATGTACTGTTGCAAAAGGGTGTTAAATGGGTTTTCAATCCCCCAGCAGCATCACACCATGGAGGCTCTTGGGAAAGATTAATTCGATCAGTTCGTAGAGTGCTGAACTCTGTTTGTAAGACTCAGATCCTTGACGAAGAAAGCTTGGCAACAGTATTTTGTGAGGTTGAAGCGATTGTTAATAGTCGTCCAATAACGAAAGCATCTACAGATCCTCAAGATTTGGAGGCATTGACTCCTAATCATCTGCTTTTGCTTAAATCGCGGCCATTATTGCCCCCAGGATTGTTCAAAGAGGAGGATGTTTATTCTCGTCGTCGCTGGAGACAGGTTCAGTACATGTCGGACTTGTTCTGGAAGCGCTGGGTAAAGGAGTACCTTCCGGGACTTCAGGAGCGCCAGAAGTGGAATTCCGTAAAAAGAAACTTTGTTTCAGGAGATCTGGTGGTGCTAGTGGATGATATGGCACCTCGAAACACTTGGATTACAGGAAGAATTGTGGATACTGTTCTAGACAAAAATGGACTGGTACGAAGTGTACGGATTAAGACCAAAACAAGTTATTTGAACAGACCAATAACCAAAGTCTGCCTTCTGCAGGAAGCAGAAGGGCAGTGAAGATCTTGTACAGTCTGAATGAACTTTGTTGTTATTGGACTTTAAAGGACTAATAGTTCATTCTAATTGGTGTCTGTCTCCCACAAGGTAATAGTTGTGGTTAATTATTACTATGAAATAATTTGGGGCCGGAATGTAGGAGCCATACATCAGGTTTATTAGTCTTTTGTGATATTTCTTCTTTCCTTCTATACTGTTGTATGTGCACATGTGGTGTGACGTCATTTGTAACTATGGCACCGTGAGGGGGTGTGGTGTTTATATTAGTGTGTGTGTTCACCTGTGGGACATGGCGGGTTGTTTGGAGCATGGCTGCAGGGTGAGCATGGGGAAAAACTTTCTTTTGACCGCCACTACTGTTAATGACGTTACTACCATCATTATCTGTGTCTATGCGACGTTTGATGTATCTTCCCTTGACTGAATGCATCTACCAAAGTAAGTGATCCATGTTTGTTCTTCTTCTGGTGAAACGGAGTAATAAAAATAACATCAGATGTAATGCTTCAGAGTGCGCGTCTTTAGTATAATGAATGAATGATGCATTTATATAGCGCTTTCATTGTGTATTGCCGTACACCCAAAGCGCTTTACAATCATATAGGGGATCTCTCCTCAACCATCACCAGTGTGCAGCATCCACTTGGATGATGCGTCGGCAGCCACAGTACAACGGCGCCGGTGCGCTCACCACACACCAGCTACAGGTGGAGAGGAGAGAGTGATGGAGCCAATTCAATGAATGGGGATTATTAGGAGGCCATGATTGACTAGGGCCAGTGGAGGGAATTTGGCCAGGACACCGGGGTTACACCCCTACTCTTTACGAGAAGTGCCATGGGATTTTTAATGACCACAGAGAGTCAGGACCTCGGTTTAACGTCTCATCCGAAGGACGGTGCCTTTTACAGTATAGTGTCCCCGTCACTATACTGGGGCATTAGGACCCACATAGACCACAGGGTGAGCACCCCCTGCTGGCCTCACTAACACCTCTTCCAACAGCAACCTAGTTTTCCCAGGAGGTCTCCCATCCAGGTACTGACCAGGCTCAACCCTGCTTAGCTTCAGTGAGCAACCGGTCTTGGGCTGCAGGGTGATATGGCTGTGGCTAATCTCCTCGTGTCTTAGCCTGCTGCGGCTTTAATATTGTTATTTGAGTATATGCCGCTACAGAGCCTTCAAAGAGATCCCATCAAAGCTGCTGCCTACAAGGAAGAAATAAATTAGCTTGAAGTCACTGGTTATGCTGTCTAACTTTCTCCAGAGGAAGTCCGAAAAGAGGGTGAAAAGAGAAGTCCGAAAAGATGGTTCCTTTCCCATCACCTTGTACAGTACAATGGCAAGAACCGTATAGTCTTTAACTGTTCGTTCCAGTTTCAAGGCCAAGTCCTGAATGACTACCTGCTGCCAGGGCCAGCCCTGGGTCCGTCCTTACTAGGGGTCCTTCTGCGCTTCCGTGAGCATACGGTTGCAGTGAGCGGTGACATCAAGGGGATGTTTCACCAGGTCCACCTTCTACCTAAAGATAAGCATCTCCTTCGCTTCGTGTGGCGCGACCTGGACAGGAACCAACCTCCCAACATATTCGAGTGGCAGGTACTGCCCTTTAATACAACATGTAGCCCATGTTGTGCCATTTATGCAGTGCAGCGCCATGTTATGGACCACACAGAACCTGGTGATGAGATGAGATCCACAATAGAGAGGAACTTCTATGTGGATAATTGCCTGCAGAGTCCATCACCTCAGGAAGCTAAACAGTTAGTGGATAAACTGTGTGGACTTCTTGCCACCAGAGGTTTCCAACTTCGTCAGTGGGCAAGTAATGTACCCAGTGTGATTGAGCACCTGCCACTCGAAGCACGATCTGATAGCACTGAGCTGTGGTTGACCCAAGAACGAAATGACCCCCAGCAATCAACCCTAGGATTGAGGTGGCTCTGTCAGTCAGATACTTTTGGTTATAAACCTCGCCAAATAAAGCCATAACAATGTACCCTGCGCCACATCTATAGAGTACTGGCAACCCAGCATGATCCTCTGGGTTTCATCCTTCCATTCACCACTCGAGCTAAGATGTAAGTCCAAAGACTGTGGGACAAACATCGGGAATGGGATGACCCCAATTTGCCTGAGGATCTCCTGAAATCCTGGAAAAACTGGGAAGAAGAACTTCATACCTTGGCCACTATCACCCTGCCTCGTTGGCTTGTGACATCAGATACAGACCAGTCCAGAGTTACCAGACAGATTCATATCTTCTGTGACGCTTCTGAGCAGGCGTATAGGTCTGTAGCCTATTTACGCACAGAAGATTACCAAGGCCAAATCCAGCTCGCCTTCATTATAGGGAAATCCAGAGTTGCCCCCAAGCGACGACAGACCATTCCGAGACTGGAATTGTGTGCGGCTTTGAATGGTTCTCAGGTGGCCAAACTCCTCGAAACCGAGCTCACTTTGGAGATCAGTAAGGTGGTCTTGTGGACAGATTCCACAACTGTCCTCGCATGGATTAATTCTGAATCCTGTAGATTCAAAGTGTTTGTTGGAACGAGGATAGCGGAGATCCAAGAACTGACTGCTGGATGTACTTGGATGGACGTGGACTCTCACAACAATCCAGCTGATGACCTCACTCGAGGAAGAACGCTGAGGAGCTGTCAGTGCCCAATAAGGTGAGCCAAGGTCCATCGTTTTTACTTAGACCAGAACCAGAATGGCCAGTTACCCCTCCTATACAAGCTCCTACGGATAAAGATGAATAACGAAAGGGAATTTTCTGTGGCATTGTGACAGAAATTATTTCCCCTGAACCTGCTAACTATTCTTCTTAGAGTGAGCTGATCGAAGCAACCGTTCAGCTACACAAATGTTGTGAACAACCATCAGCAACAGATTACCAGGCTGCAGAAATGCTCATCTTCCAGAAATCACAAATTGACTGCTTCCCTGAGGAGTACAAACTTTTCAAATTAAAAAGACCCAGACCCTAAAACAGTCGGCTGTTAACTTTGTCACCAGAATATGACGAGTCCTCCCAGGTCATTTTCGAGTTGGTGGTTGGCTGCGTCGGGCAGAAGGATTAGAAACATCAGCAATCCACCCCATAGTGCTAGATCCTCATCACACAGTCACTAAGCTATTGATAAAGGACTATGACAACAAGCTCTGCCACCCAGGATCAGAAAGAGTATTTGCAGAAATAAGGAGGAACTTCTAGGTATTAAGAGGACGGGACGCTATCCGTAGGCAGCAACATATGTGTAAAGAATGCAAGAAGTGGAAGGCCAAACCAGTCATCCCAAAAATGGCAGATCTGCCACCAGCCAGACTGAGACTCCAGAAACCACCTTTCTATAGCACTGGCATGGACTGCTTTGGGCCATTTCAGATCAAAATTGGCAGACAGTGCGAGAAGAGATGGGGGATAATTTTTAAGTGCCTTACCACACGATGTGTTCACCTTGATCTACTTACCTCCACAGACACTGATTCGTTCCTGATGGCCCTAAGGAGGTTCGTAGCCCGTCGTGGTAAGCCTAGTGAATTGTTTTCAGACCAGGGCACACACTTTCATGGTGGAGAGAAAGAACTACAGAAGGCCTTTGCATCTCTCAGCCCGCAACTACAACAACACCTGGCTAAGCAGAAAATATCCTTCCATTTCAATGCACCAAATGCTCCACACTTTGGTGGTGCCTGGGAGCATGAGATTCGTTCTGTCAAAACAGCCCTTCGTGTCACCATTGGTTCCCAAACAGTAACTGAAGAGGTTCTCCTGACTGAACTCATCGAAGTGGAAGGGATCCTAAACAGTAAACCGCTGGGGTATACTTCTTCCAGTGTTGCGGACTTTGACCCCGTTACGCCCAATTACCTGCTCATGGGGTGGCCTGATAGTTCACTACCACCTGTCGTATATCCCGCCACAGAGCTCATGGGGCGGCGGAGATGGAGCCAATGCCAGGTGCTAACAGACCAATTCTGGTCAAGCTTTATTCGTCACTACTTGGCAACACTCCAGGTTCGTCGCAAATGGCATATGGATGTGAGTGACATTTCCCCAGGAACCATTGCCATGATTGTTGACCAACAACTTCCACGTGCCATGTGGCTAGTGGGTAAAATAGTTAAAACCTTTCCTGGATCAGACGGTCACATCCGAACAGTGGAGATCCAGGTCAAGAATAAAACATATACCCGACCTGTCGCTAGACTAATCATTCTTCCTGCCCTTGATGAACAGGCCAAAGACTCAGAGTCTCCTAACTGACTGTTCCATTAAAGGAGCAAATATGTTCAACATATTGGGGGGCAGCAATGTTGGGAAGGAATGACCAATCAGAGCACAGGTTATTGCGTGCGTCAATACCATTCAGTTCTGGTTGAGCCGATTCCACGGGTACCACCTAGGTCTCTTCAGAATACGGATTGAATTTAACTTCGCTTGGCTGATGATATGCATTCAAGTTGTACGTCAATGACAAAATATAAGTTCATTTATGATTGTTCTTTACCGAATGTATCATATGATTAATAATAATAAGATATTGTGAGTTCGTTTGTGAAGATAAGTGTCGACGCTAAACCCACCCACTAAACATTGGACGTCAGATAGACGTGCAGATCATGTTTATATTGGGTCCGTCGGTCCATGACCAATTCTGGACATCTATTCTACGTCCAAACTAGGTCCACTATTTGGACATCCAACCATGACCCAACGGTCGTCATTTTGACGTTCAACATTTGATCTGGGTTTTTTGGAATGTCATTTGGACGTCTATGGCAGTTGCAGTAAATGTGTTTTACAAAATAGAACCTATTAACATGATTATACATATGAATACAGATTATTTATAAACAAACCAGATTTATAATCTCTATATGTTTTTTTTTTTTTTTTTACATTTTCCTGTTTTCCTTTAACAGTTTTTATTTTATTTAAAGTAGCCTATAATCAAGTTATTTATTTTTTTATGTTAAATATATCGGAGGCCATCTAGTAAGTGCTGTGTAGGTAAACCTCACTTCCTGATCTCAGGAGACGCACTAGCCTCCTAGTGAGCGTGTCCGCCTCCCGTGCCGGTGACCTGGATTCGAGACCTGCGCGGAGTGGGTGCGGTAGGACCTGTGTGTGAGGGGTTACATATACTGTGTGTGTATATATATATATATATTGTGGCGGGAGTCCCGAGGAACAATCAGCGTCGCCCTGGCAACTCATCGGAAACACCTGCAACCACTCAACACGGACCAATCGATCACGGCGAGATCTGCTTTATAAACGAGCCCCAAAGGACAGAAGGGTGAGAAGCTTCTCCAAAGAGCCAAAACGCTTACCGCCTCTCTCTATCGTTCCTTCCACAGACTCGCCGTGACGATTGGGCCGCACCAAGCCTGGACCTGTTCACTCGGGGTGACCGCACGTTCCTGCACTCACCCCTCACTGGCCACAGTCACCGAAGAGCACCAAGGGATAGAGGATTCACGAGGCACCGAGCACCGAAGACGCCACATCGCCCTTTCCCCGTATTATTTCCTTCACTTCCGCACTGTTTTTCAATAAACGCACCCTCCGGGGCTCACCAAAGTCTGTTGTTCTGTCGTGCTATTCCCCGCCCGGCCACAAGGTGGTGGAGAATGCGGGCAAGTGACGGGCCTGGGAAGCCGACGAACAAGACACTCTTTGTTTACACCGCCATCTTGCCTCGTTTCTCACTTCCGGTTTTTTCTGTTTTTCAGGCGCGCTCCTCCCCGGCAGAATGGAGGACATTGTGAAACAGCTGGCAGAGGTTAGCGTCCGCCAGCAACAATGTTTTGAGCTTTTAACCGAACAACATGGCCAAATTCAAGGTTATTTAGCAGAACTACGCCTACCAGCCGCTCAACATGTTCCCCTACCTGATCCTCGCGTCACTGCCGCTCGGCTCTTACCCAAGCTGACCGCAGATGATGATATTGAGGCTTACCTCAAGATGTTTGAGTCAGTCGCTCGCACAGAGGGCTGGGCTAGAGGTACTTGGGCTGCAGTACTGGCACCGTTGCTTTCGGGGGAAGCTCAGCGTGCTTACTTTTCATTACCTGCATCTTCTCAAAGTAATTATAATGAACTGAAAAGAGAAATTTTAGGTCGCTTAGGGCTGTCAGCAACCACAGCCGCCCAGCGCTTTCATGAGTGGGAATTCAAAGCGCGGTTGCCAGTACGCACCCAAGCCGCCGATCTGATGTGGTTAGCCGAACACTGGCTGCTAGAGGACTCGCCATCCCCCTCCCAAGTCGCCGAGCGGGTAGTGGTTGACCGGATGCTGAGAGCGCTGCCGCGCTCGATGAGGCAGGCTGCCGGCATGCGGGGCCCCAAGTCCATCGCAGAGCTCATCGAGGCGGTCGAACTGGCGGACGCTGCCCACCATCGGGAAGCCGGGGAGCGAGCGCCGCCTTTTCCCCGGAGGGTGCCCCAGGAGCGACGGCCGCCAGAGGGCATCCCACGGCCAGTGCGCAGACCGTCCAGCCCCCGCGACGAACCGATGCCCACGGACTCACCATCTCCGCCTGTGAAGCCTTGGATGGCGGGCTGTGTGGTTCATCGTAGGACCCCCCGTGGAGCCCCGACGACCACGGTGAAAATTCGAGGCCGCCGCTGTCAAGCCTTACTGGACTCAGGAAGTGCCGTGTCCCTAGCAAGACCCGGCACACTGGAACCCCGGCCTAGTCCCAAAGCTGTAATGCCCATTACTTGTGTCCACGGGGATACCCGCCAGGTATTCACTAATCTTCTCACCTTCCACAAAGGTCGTCAAGCCTGGACCCTGGAAGTTGGCGTCCTCAAGGACCTACCTGTACCGCTGCTACTGGGACGGGACTGGCCGGGGTTGGAGGCCGCCCTAGCCGAAGCCACACAGCCCGCCCGTCCTCGCCGGCGTCCACGTCGCCAACCGTCGCGGGGGTCTGAGAGCCCGCTTAGCCTGCTGACGTCCGACAGTGGAAGAGAGGGTGAGTCCCCCGCCCGTAATACTAACCTTTTCCATGATGTTTTTCAGCAGGTTACGGGTGGGGGAGACTTTGGAAGAGCCCAAAAGGAAGACGACAGACTGAAACACTGCTGGCGGCAAGTACGCATCCTCGAAGGCCAGGAGGTCCTTCCGGCCCCTCACCCTCTCCCACACTTCGTCGTGCAAAACGGTCTGCTGTACTGTGTCGCGGAGCGCCGGGGGGAGGTAAAACGTCTTCTCGTTGTCCCCAAGGAGAAAACTGAGATGGTCCTGGAGCTGGCACATGCTCACCCCATGGCTGGACACCTGGGCGCCCAGAATACCGTGCACTGGCCAGGACTCGAAGCAGAAGTCAAGAGGTTCTGCCAGGCCTGCCCAGAGTGCCAACGGACGTCCCCGCGGAAACCTCCCCCCAGCCCACTCATCCCTTTACCCATCATTGGGGTGCCCTTTGAGCGGATCGGGATGGACATCGTAGGGCCGTTGCCGAGGTCTGGCCGGGGCCACGAGCATATCCTCGTCATTGTAGACTACGCCACCCGGTATCCAGAGGCAGTTCCGCTACGCCAAGCCAACGCAAAAGCCATCGCCCGGGAGCTGTTCCTGCTGTGTAGCCGGGTGGGCCTGCCGTCGGAGATACTGACCGACCAGGGAACGCCCTTCATGTCCCGGCTAATGGCTGACCTCTGCCGGCTGCTGAAGGTACGACAAATCCGCACATCAGTCTACCACCCTCAGACCGACGGGCTCGTCGAGAGGTTCAATCAGACCCTGAAGCAGATGTTGCGGAAAGTAGCTGCTGAGGACAAGAAGGACTGGGACCTCCTCCTCCCCTATGTCCTATTTGGGATCCGAGAAGTGCCCCAGGCGTCCACGGGGTTCACCCCATTTGAACTCCTCTTTGGACGACAACCCCGCGGCCTCCTCGACGTGGCCCGAGAGGCCTGGGAGCAGCAGCCGGCAGTCTACCGGACCGTCATTGAGCATGTGCAAGATATGAGGAGTAAAATCGACCGCGTCATGCCATTAGTCCGGGAACATCTGGTGAAGTCCCAGCAAGCCCAGCAACGTCTGTACAACCGGGCGGCCCAACCGTGGGAGTTCCACCCAGGTGACAAGGTGATGGTCTTGGTCCCCAACGTAGCCTGTAAGTTCCTGGCACAGTGGCAAGGACCCTATACGGTGGAGGAACGAGTCGGCCCGGTGAACTACAGGGTAAGACAGCCCGGCCGAAGACAAGCGGTACAACTGTATCATATCAACCTGCTGAAGAGATGGGTCGGGGACCGAGACCACGTTGCCGCCCTGGCCGTCCAAGTACCCGCGGTTGTGGATGCCAACCCTAACCTCTCGGCTGCCCAGAAGACGGAGCTGCGGCACCTGGTCGGTCAGTTCCAAGATGTCTTCTCCGACACCCCCGGCCAGACTAACGTCCTCTCCCATGACATTCATACTCCTCCAGGCGTCGTCGTCCGGCAACGGCCCTATCGAGTCCCAGAGGCCCGCCGGCAGGCTATAGAGCAGGAGGTCCAAAAAATGCTCAAACTGGGGGTAATTGAGCCATCCCGGAGCCCCTGGTCCAGCCCGATCGTCCTCGTCCCGAAGCCAGACGGCACCCTGCGCTTCTGCAATGACTACCGGCGCCTAAATGAAGTCTCTGCCTTCGACAGTTACCCCATGCCCCGAGTGGATGAACTCCTGGAGCGCCTGGGAAGGGCCCGGTATATCACAATGCTCGACCTGACAAAAGGCTATTGGCAAGTCCCCCTTTCTGCAGAAGCTCGACCAAAGACAGCCTTCTCCACTCCATCTGGCCACTGGCAATACCGGACCCTTCCCTTCGGCTTGCATGGGGCACCAGCAACTTTTCAACGTCTCATGGATGTCGTCCTTCGCCCCCATCAGACATACGCGGCGGCGTACCTTGACGACGTCGTCATCCACTCGGAGGCGTGGGAGGACCATTTGGAGCGGCTCCGCAGGGTGCTGTCCGAGCTCCGTCGGGCTGGGCTGACCGCCAACCCCCGCAAGTGTCACCTAGCCTACAGCGAAGCACGGTACCTGGGGTTCACGGTCGGGAGAGGACTCGTACGACCACAGGAAAACAAAGTAAAAGCCATCCTGGACGCCCCCCGGCCCACCAACAAGACCCAGGTACGTGCCTTCCTGGGGTTGGCGGGTTACTACCGGTGTTTTATCCCCAGTTTCTCCTCTATAGCTGCCCCCCTGACGGACCTGACCAGGAAGGGACAGCCAGAACGGGTCCACTGGAGTGATGACGCCGAGCGAGCCTTTACACGCATTAAGGAAGCTTTGACCACGGAACCCGTCCTGAGAGCTCCAGACTTCAGCTGTCCCTTCCTGCTCCAGACGGATGCCTCCGACACGGGGTTGGGAGCCGTGCTCTCCCAGGTCCAGGAGGGAGAGGAGCATCCTGTCGTGTACATCAGCCGTAAGCTGTCCCAGGCCGAGAGGAAATACGCGGCCGTGGAGAAAGAAGCCCTCGCCATCAAGTGGGCAGTCCTGGAGCTGAAATATTACTTACTGGGTCGACATTTTACTCTCTTTACAGATCACGCCCCCCTGCAGTGGATGGCCCGAGCAAAAGACACGAACGCCAGAGTCACAAGGTGGTTCCTTTCGCTCCAGGACTTCCACTTCGATGTGCGCCACCGAGCCGGCACCAGCAACACCAACGCAGACGGGCTCTCTCGGTCCTGGGCAGCATACGCAGGTCTGTCACGGGTCACTTCCCCCCCACCCCCGGTCTCCCCCTTTTCTTCTCTCCTCCAGAACCAGGACGTCGCTTGGGGGGGGGAGTGTGGCGGGAGTCCCGAGGAACAATCAGCGTCGCCCTGGCAACTCATCGGAAACACCTGCAACCACTCAACACGGACCAATCGATCACGGCGAGATCTGCTTTATAAACGAGCCCCAAAGGACAGAAGGGTGAGAAGCTTCTCCAAAGAGCCAAAACGCTTACCGCCTCTCTCTATCGTTCCTTCCACAGACTCGCCGTGACGATTGGGCCGCACCAAGCCTGGACCTGTTCACTCGGGGTGACCGCACGTTCCTGCACTCACCCCTCACTGGCCACAGTCACCGAAGAGCACCAAGGGATAGAGGATTCACGAGGCACCGAGCACCGAAGACGCCACATCGCCCTTTCCCCGTATTATTTCCTTCACTTCCGCACTGTTTTTCAATAAACGCACCCTCCGGGGCTCACCAAAGTCTGTTGTTCTGTCGTGCTATTCCCCGCCCGGCCACAATATATATATATATATATTTGTGGTGGGCCGTTATTGGCGTTAACGTGCTGCGTTAACGTGAAACTCTTATCGCGCGATAAAAAAAAATATCGCCGTTAATCTATTCTCAAATTTGGGTTGGGAGCTGGGTCTAAACTACGCAAGCTATGATGACTTTCACCTTGATAGTTTAACACGGATGTATACCGAAGACTACAGAATATGGTCGCGCGTTTAATTCTCCTCCGCCAAAACACAGACGGGGTCGCGTCATCCTCCATTCATAAAAACCGAATCTACTATAGCGCGAAATGCCACGTAAATTCGTCGTTTTTTGGATTCATAAATCAAATGTTGGTCTGTCACTTAATTCAAATCGCGATATGGACTAGTGTATGTGAAAACTGAAATGCAAAAAGACCGTTTTAATATGAATCCGATATGTTCCGTTTGCCTAGCTGTATGCATTGCGGAGACGAGCTTTTACTACACGCATACTGAAACACACGTGACGCTCCCGGTAATTTTTGGCATTTTTATCTCACATGAACAGATAAACTCAATCTCCCAAACTGCTGTGAGTGTCACTTTTACCGTTTCATTTTTATGAAAACTAGCATCATATCATACTGTATGACACAGAAACTTCATGGCAACCTGTCAAAATAAAAGTATGGTGTAACATGTAATGGGCTGGGTAGGTGTTGACGTTAAAAAACACAATCTAATAGGTAGAAAAAATAATTTCATTGTTAGTTAGTAAACACAAGTACATCTAATTGAACATAATTTATTTTCATCAACAAATTATCATAGAACAGCTTTATGAGCTTTATGATCCATTCTCAAAGACTTTAAGTCATTATTTGGTTAGCACACATATTCTGAATGCCTTCAGCAGAATTCAAATTAGCCATTTTAATCTAGATTAATCTAGATTAATTCCAAGATTTAATCTAGATTAATCTAGATTAAAAAAATTAATCTATGCCCACCCCTAAATATATATATATATATATATATATATATATATATATATATATATATATATATATATATATAAATGTATATATTTTATATAAAAAAATCACGTTTGGACCACTTTTGGAGTAGCCCTTACATGGAGGTCCCACCAACGTCAACATTAGACGTGCGGTGGACGTCGAAAAAAGACGTCGCCTGGCGTTACAAAACAACCCCATCAATGGATGGAAATTGGATGTCCAAAAATGACATGGAAAAGACGTCACTACGACATCACATTGCGCAGTGGGCAGCATCTTGCCTAAGCCGTTATTACACTTATATTTACTACACTTGGATTCAGTGCAGTAATGGTATTACTGATTGATGTTTCAGTGTGTATAGATGTGGATTTGAATGTTTTATATCTCTGTTCTGTTATTATTTTTAGTTAAGTTATCGGATTGTATGATGACGCAGCAAATAATTCCATTTATGTGCGGCATGCACCATCTAACGGTAGAAAATGGTACTACTGCAGAGAATTTCATGTTTATAATGGACAGATAACAGTATAAATGCTATTTGCTATATTGAGTGAAGTTGTTAACAATTTCTAATCATTGTTTATTGTTAATTGTTTCTGACCACACCTGCCTAATCCTGTACAGTTACCTCACATATCACTATTGTGAAGATAATGCCAAGCAATGCCCTGTGGTCTGGCTGTGCTGTGCATCATGCTGATCTTTTGCAGAACTTTAATTAAAGACTGTTGATTCAGATTCATGCCTCCTGTGTTCTGACCGACACACCAGGGCGAACACAGCTACCCTAAACCAGTCCAATACAGACCTAAACAAACTCAGAAACAAAACAAAGACAATGGGCAGTTGAAGAGTGACTGCTTAAACGGAGACCTTAATTGGCAGGTGCATGTGCGGGTGATAAGATCTCTAATGATTCGGATCTAAGTGGAGCTAAGGGTCTGGTGCAGAGGTGACTGATTCTGTGACTGTACCCCCCAGCCTCCACAGGCAGCTTGTTGGTGTGGAATTCCATTTGCAGAGCAGAATCTAGGACACAGGTGTCAAACGTGGTTCCTTGAGGGCCACAGCTCTGCAAACTACATGGTTTGTGTGTTGGAGCAGGACTGCAACTAAACTCTGCAGGGCTGCAGCACTCCAGGTACTGAGTTTGACACCCCTTATCTAGGGGTCACCATTCCTCTGAGCTGTAACCCTCCCAAACCACCAGATATTCTAGGTCGACCGCCCCACATAGATGTGGCCCTTTTTGGCATCAATGGGAGGAGGAATGATGTTGTCTGCCCTGGACCCTGAAGAATATGGGAACAGAGCATTAGTAAAGGGATTTAGTAGTGACACCTGAAATAAAGACATTATGTGGTAGTGGGACTGGTACTGATGGTTCTGGGGAGTTGCAGCTTTTTTCAATTGGCCTGGCTCTTTTGTCCCTGTACTGCTCTCTGTAGATGCATGTGAGCTGAGTCCCAGACTCTCTCATGGAACTGATGGTTCACAGCTGGAACCTCAGAAGGCTTACCTGAGCAAGGAAACATGGGAAGCTGGTACCCAAGTATTCGTTGGAACTGGGTTAGTCAGGTGGTGGCTTGACGCAAGGAGTTCTGAGCATACTTCTGAGCCCAGGGAATGTAGTGGCTCCAGCTGTGTTGCCAGTTGTGACAATGTGACCTTAAGAATCTCTGTTCTCCTAGATCTTCTGGTGAGTCTGGTCATTTGACGGAATGGTACCCTGAAGACAGACTGATTTGGACTCCTAGAAGTTGAAAGCCCTTGATATCAATTAGAGTCTGCGGTCTGAGACGATGTCCTCTGGGGTCCCCAAAATGCCGAAAAGATGTTTTGGAAGAGGGTTTTGGTCTCAAGAGTATTTGATCTCAAGAGTGGTAAGTAGACCTTTCAGTCCTTTCAGCATCAATTTACAGGCTTTGGAGAATCAATCAACTACTATCAGGACGCAGGAATGGGACTTCAAAGGTTGTAAATCTGTGAGAGTTGAATTCTGATGTGGGACCACGGACGGTGTAAAACAGGTAGGGGTACCAGTTTTCCCTCAGGCAGATGTCAGGGAACCTTGGAGATGGCACAAATTGAGTATCCGCGAACATATTAGGAAACATCTCGGGCCATATTGGGCCACCAGTAGTGGTTGGTGAGGAGTGAGAGGGTCTGCTGGTTGCCTGGCTGTCCAGGGCTTAGAGAAGTGTGAACTGAGTCATAAGGGACAGGTGGAGGGCTAATAACACATCCCTCAGGAGCTCATGGCAGAGTGGGTGGTCTTGGCAATCTGCAATCTGAGTATTGAAACGTAAAATAAAATCAGTTCAGGTTAAAGATGCCATCAAAAAAAGATGAATTGTAAATATTGGATGGATTGAAAATAACTTTCAGCACCACAGAATAAACACAGCCGATTAAGGATTCGGCATTGATGCACTGCATAAGACAGATGAAAGGAGTCTACTTGCATGGGCTCAAGTGCTGGAGGGGTGGCTGATGGTGTGGCAGGTGGAGGATAATGAGCAGGCTGTTCCAGCATGAAGGAATTTAGGCATTGGGGGATGCAGATAGATCACTGAATTAAACTCCCTAGCCCAGTGACGTCATCATACATGACCATATGTTGGCCAGATTTAACTTGACGGAAATTGAAGAGCTGATCGTGTACTGGCTATTTTTCCAAACATTTCCTTGAAATTATCAGTAAAGGCAGTAAATTACTGGTTATGGGACCGTTGGCCTCCCATATGGACCTTGCCCACTGGAGTGCACGCTCAGAGAAGTGAGAGAGGGTGTAGGCGATCTTGGCACAATTAGTTTGAAAGCGACGGGGCTGCACCTCGAAGTATAATGAGCATTGCAACAGAAGCCCCCTGCACTCCTCTGCCTTACTAGTTGCTGCTCTGGCCATGGGACTGGTAGAGGAAGATAGTGAAGAAGCGGTGATGGGTGGCAGCTGGGATTGTAGAAGAGTATGCACCAGTTTGCCAAACAGATCGGCACAAGACCACAGGAACCAGACGAGTCCTCTGCACAATCTGACTTTGTTGCAGCTTGGAATTAAACTGCTGGTTTCATCTGACCAGAGGCAACTGGCCCACCAACTGAGCCTGGTTTCTCCCAAGGTTTTTTCTTCCATTTCTTTCGCTGATGCAGTTTTGGTTACTTGCCACTGTTGCCTCTGGATTACTTCGTTGGGGACACTTAATTTCTGGCAATATAGTGGACTTGATTGAACAGATACTATTTGAAGTGAACTTAGCTGGACGATGACATCACTGAATCAATGATGAAACTTTAACTAAAAATTGAATGCTCACTATTGTCCTTTTGCTAACTGTTTTCCTGTTTAGTAATGTAAAGCTGCTTTGACACAATCTGTATTGTAAAAAGAGCTATATATAAAAGTGACTAGTATCTGAAGATGGCTTAATAATGGAAAACTTAGCAAACAGACTGATGGGAGGTAAGTATCCACAGTAAGGTGAGAAAGTGGCTCCAAGGGAACAATGAGACAAGACAATGGAGAGATGGAAATTGAATCCTTAAATCAAGATCTTGACTGGCAGGTGTCGGTGTAAATGTGGGTGATTAGAACTCTGGTGATTCAGATTGGGTGGGAGGAGCTGGGAGATCTGGCACAGAGAATGTGACTGATTCTGTGACAAGTGGGCCATCGACATTTGTATTTAGCCTAAATCTAGGCTACTGAAATCTATCTGTATCTGTTTTTTTTTTTTTTCTGTTTTTTTTTTCTCCATGTGAGAATATGTTATGGCATTAAAATGGTAGTTTGATATATTCCACTGTACTGAATCATCAAAATATTTGTGTACTATGGTGGGGCTGGGTCTATGTGGCGATATATATGTACAGCATTGCATAATTTTACACCAAGCAGAAAACTTTGGTCTACTTTCCAATTTTTTTCTAGTTTTGTGGTGACTGTTTTGTTGATTATAATGGGAGTGTAGGCACTGAACATCTAGAGTCAATGTAACAATGTAACTTGGTGCACCAACTGATGTACAGTACATCATATAAGTGCAACTGTTTCATAATAACCGCAAATGTTTCTCATGCAGCCTGTAATGAATTTCCTTTGAGATGTCAATTTAAGGCACAAGATGAAAAATAGCATTACAGGATTATGTACTACAAAAACATTTCAGGTTAAATTTTTTTTATAGCAAAAAAATACCTATTTTGTAAAATTGTTAACATAGTCATTGAATGTTCTTTAAAGAAATTTTTTTTCTAATATTATTACATATCAATTTTTAACAAAAAATATGAAAAACATATATTTTATGTTGATAAGTCTAAAAATCTGAAAACAAAGTTGGCAATCAATTGTGTGGCTTCTTATGTGTCTGTAAGAATTAGCAGTTTTCCTTCTAATCCAGCATAATCTGTGGAGATCATTTGAGCGGCAGCAATGATATTCTGGAGGTGTATGTCTGCTTGCATCACAGCCCGATTTTTCTGGGCTCAACTCACAAGGCTAGAAGGTCATGTACATTTAATATTCTTTTATAAAATCCAAAACTGATGATAGATATGCTCCAATATCACAGTCATCACCTCTATACAAGTTTATAGACTGAACACTTTAAAATGCTCAAGATGCCCCCAAAATAGCTTTAACCAGCTAATGGCTGGATTAGACATACATGTATCTTGGGACCACAATATCATTGAGACGTGATGGAGGGCTCTTTTGAGCATTGTGTCAGCAAATTTTACATGGGAAAAAACACTTACCTTTTCCTCTGAAAATGTCATAATCTATTCAGCAAATATTACATATTCTTTTTTACTCACAGTATGTCCAAACTCTTAAACTCCATTTCTTGCTCTGAACTTATAGATACCATATGTATAATGTGGACGAGAAGAATCCAGGCTTTAATGAAAATAGAGCTTGTTATTACACAGCTCAAATCATCTGCGGGCTTGAGCGTTTGCACCAGCATAGGATTGTGTACAGAGACCTCAAACCAGAGAATGTCCTCTTAGATGATGCAGGTGAGAAACACACTAAAACCCATTTAACTGCTTAACTGCTTGCCTGCCCACTTCACAATCCACCTTTTCTGAATGTTTTTGCTGTTGTTATTATAGGACATGTGCGTCTTTCTGATCTGGGGTTGGCTGCTGAATTACCACCAGGCAACAATAAAACACAGGGATATGCTGGAACTCCAGGTTAGACACTTTTCAGTTAATTTACTCTAAAATAATGTCTCTGCTTGCATGGAGTGTTCAAATTGAGGGAGGAAAGTGAAGGAAGGTATCCTTCATAACAGAAAAATATTTAAACATTTGAAATCCTGTTCTGAGTTTTAAAAAAAGAGAAAATTCTCATTTAATTTATGACTGTCCATACATTTAAATTTTTACATTATTGTCAAAATAGCTGGCAACAAAAGTGAGTATACCCTAAGTGATAACAGCAAGAGTCAAACAAAGTTGAGCACTCATTCTATGCATCAGGTACAGGACCTGGCTTCAAAAACAGATGCATGAGTGCTGCCAGCATTGCTTTAAAGGTTACAGATATAGAAGGTCAGCTTGTGTGGGGATGCCCTGTTGAGGAGTACCAAGAAATTTGTCTTGCCTACAGTCAAGCATGGTGGTGGTAGCATCATGGTCTGGGGCTGCATGAGTGCTGCTGGTACTGGGGAGCTGCAGTTCATTGAGGGAAACATGGATTCCATTATGTAGGGTGGATTCAGGTTTATTGGGACAATTTTTCCAAGTAATTTCAATTACAAAATGTGTTCCAATCAACCTGAATTTACCCTACTTATACATTCTAAAGCAGAACATGATGCCTTTCCTCCAGAAACTAGGCCGAACGGCAGTTTTCCAACATCATAATGACCCCAAACACACCACCAAGATGACAACTGCCTTGCTGAGGAAGTTGAAGGTATAGGTGATGGGGTGGCCAAGTATGTCTCCAGACCTGAACCCTATTAAGCACCTGTGGGGCATCCTCAAGCGGAAGGTGGAGAAGCACCATGTGTCTAACATCCAGCAGCTCTGTGAGGAGTGGAAGAGGATCCCAGCAACAACCTGTGCAGCTCTGGTCAATTCCATGCCCAGGATGATTAAGGCAGTGCCAGATAACAATGGTGCTAACTAGGGTTGTTCCGATTCCGATACCAGTATCGGAAATTCTGCCGATACCACCAAAAAATCTAGCATCGGAATCGGCGAGTACTTGAACCCACGTACCGATCCGATACCATTTTCTTAAGATATGTTATTCCCGCTAGCAAATCAGAAGCCAGTTCTTCTTCGCGGCTCAGAATGCAAACAGTGTTGCCACAACCACAAGCAACCACTGTTTAGAGCAGCGAAGAAGAAATACAAATGTGCTAGCAGTTTGTCCGCTAAAACGGCGGCATGTCTCATATGTAGGGCTTTATGATTTCTGCGATGCGGAAAACACGGACGGAATCGCGGAATCCAGTCAAAATGGAACATACAGTTTAACGCGGAACGTCACGGAATTTGTCAAAGTTTGATGCATTAATCAAAGGTAGTTCATTACACTTAAATCAAATCGTGATATGGACTAATATTAAGCCAAAAACCGACTGTTTAAATATGAATTAATGCGTGGTTCTGTGTTAATGAATTGTACAGGCGCGTGGTTTGTTTACTCCTTGAACTGAAGCGCGCGGGACACTTGCGGTAATATTAAAGGGCTCCAGACTGTGACCAATTTTTCTGCCAGTGTTACTAATTTTCGTGAGCGGTCACACTGGCGCAACCACCGCGTTGTTCAACTCATAAGCTCTGCCATTTCTGTCTCAGATGAGAAACATAAAATGGCACGCGAAACGAAAGTGAAACTAACACGACACGTTTGAGCTGCTCAGCGCTGACCGTTTATCAGCTTGGACTGCAATGCAAACAAACTTGCACAAACCCCGGGAGCCAACGTTGATTTTGCAACACTGTTACTGCTGCGAGATGCAGTGAGGAGCATTTGAAAATGCCGCACAATGAATAAGGTTGCTGCGAGATCTAGTGAGAATCTTTCAAATTCTGGCCAAAATTCTCTGTTATAAACAGGGCTGATGTACGTCAGAAAACCAGATTAGTAATACTTACTATATGAAAAAATATTACTGTCTAATGTATGTCATATAATAAAAATACTCCAGTTCACTGTATATGTCATATAATAAAAGTTCAATGTATGTCGTAAAATAAAAATACTCTAGTTTACTGTATATATCAATGTATATTTGTTTTATTAAGGAATAAGTCTGAAGCACACAATAAAATAATTTATTAGTATTATCTACAGCTGTTTATACAATTACACACCCAGGTATCGGATTAGTACTCGGTATCGGCCGATACCCCGAGCCCAGGTATCGGAATCGGTATCGGGAAGGAAAAAAGGGTATCGGAACATCTCTAGTGCTAACACAAAATACTGACGCTTTGGACAAGTTCACTTAGGGTGTACTCACTTTTGTTGCCAGCTTTTTTGACAATAATTGCTGTATGTTTGGCAATTTTCAGGGAACAGTAAATCTATACTGCTATACAAGCTGCACACTGACTCTAAAATATATACAAGTTTCATTTCTATAGTATTGTTTCTTGAGAAGGTATACTAAAATGGTTGCTGAAAAGTGAGGGGTGTACTCACTTTTGTGACATACTCTAAATAGTTAACATGCTGTTACACATACACTCATGGGGTTACGGAGTGCCTGGCAGCCCACTAGAGGGCACTCCAATATGGACTGTTTGATGTTATGTGTTGTTATACTCTTGTCTGTGTTATGTTCTCATTGGTTCCCCCATTCCATGTGTCTGTTCCCCATTGGTAGTTTCTGTCATGTGACCCCTAGTGTTTGGTATAAAGCCTCTCCCTTCTCCCTCTGTTGTCACTGATCGTTGTTTAGCATTTAGCCTTAGTGTTTCCATTGTTTCTTGTTCTTTGTTCCTAGCCTTGCCCGTGTGTTTTGATCTTGGATTGTTTTTGTATTTTTGAACCTTGCCGCCAGCCCCGACCATTTTGCCTGTGTATTGGACTATTCTTTCGGATTACCCTTGTTGTTCCAGTTTGTCGGTGTTTGACCCAGCTTGTTTTTGACCACGTCTACAAAAAGCTTGCAGTTGGATCCACTTCTCACCGCCTCCGTTATAGAACGATCAGTCACACCCGGATCCAGCAGCTTTATTCCACCACCAGCGCAAACATGGACCCAGTCATCAGTTTCGCCCTCACCACTCAAGGTAATCGCTCCCTCGAGGACCACATCAAAGATGTTCTGGACATTATTCAATAGTCCACTTTCCCGGACTGTGCTCTCATAGATTTATTTTGCCATGGACTTAATGAACCTTTACGTACAATGCTCATACTCAGTGGTCCTCGAGAGTCACTCACTGAATTTTTGGACTTTGCTTTGTTGCTCATTGGCTCCTCATTCACTGTGGGCACTGTTGAGGAATCAGCTGAGAACATTCCAGTCACAGCCGACTGTCACAAGCCCCATGTCATGTCTACTAGCCCTGAGCGACAGCACAAGATGTCTGCTAGCCCTGAGCCACAGCGCTAGATGTCTGCCAGCCCAGAGGCCCTTCACAAGATGGCCACCATCTCAAAGCCTATTCACAAGATGGCCGCCCTTCCTGAGCCTGTTCACAAGATGGCCACCCTTCCTGAGCCTGTTCACAAGATGGCCGCCCTTCCTGAGCCTGTTCACAAGATGGCTGCCTTTCCTGAGCCTGTTCACAAGATGGCCGCCCTTCCTGAGCCTGTTCACAAGATGGTTGTTCCTTCAAGGCCAAGCAAGGTGACACGTTCACCCAAGCGTCCAGAGCCAAGAAATGCTTCGGCCGAGCATCCTGAGCCATGCCACGCCTCGTCTGATCTGCCAGAGCCATAGCATGTCTTGATTGCCAGCATAATGGACCCTCCTTTGATGTCAGTGCGGGCTGCAGGCATACCGGTGGAACCTACACTCCCAAGTCTTACATCCCTAAACCTGTTGTGCTTCCCATTAACCACCGCACTGCCCATGATGGCCATCGCCATTCTGAGTGTGTGGGCTGCACACTGTGCTCCAGAAGCCTCGCCAGTCAAAGAGTCCGCTGCGCCAATGCCTCTTTTCGAGGCAGTGTTCATGGCAGAATTCCCTGCTCTGCCTGCACCGCCAAGGCTTCTTGCTCTGCCTGCACCGCCAAGGCCATCTGCTCTGCCTACACCGCCAAGGCTCCCTGCTCTGCCCGCACCTCCAAGGCTCCCTGCTCTGCCCGCACCGCCAAGGCCCCCTGTCGTCCCTGTCACGGTTATGGAGGACGTTCCTGAAGTTCCTGTCGTCCCTGTCAAGTCAAGTCAAGTCAAGTTTATTTATACAGCGCTTTTTACAATACAAGTTGTGTCAAAGCAACCTTACAGTATTAAAATAATAAGATAAAATGTCAATAAAAGTGCAAAAGTTCCATATTGCAGCAAAGTCAAATTGGAGAGGACTCATCTGGTTCCCATGGCCTTGTGCCGGTGGCTGTTTAGGGTAGGAGTTCTTTCTGATGATCTGTCCCTGGGGCTCATCTAGTTGACACGGTATCCGCTGACATTCGGCTGTAGGTGTTTATCCACCTCTTGGTAAGGACTGGATCCGAGGGACTGCAGTGACCATCTGATCTGGGTACGGACTGGATCTGGTGGCTATGGTGACCTGGGAATAAGAAACAAACAGACTAATATTAAAGTAGATGCAAGAGTTCCAAGTTGCCACAAAATCAGATTGGAGAGGACTCATCTGGTTTTCGCAGTCTTGCGTCGGTGGCCGTCTAGGTGATGGGGTCTTCACTGATGATCTGTCTCTGGGGCTCATCTAGTTGATGTGGTCTCTGCTGACATTCAGGGCTGTAAAGGATATCTCTAGGTGCTGATGGGTACAGACTGGATCCGGGGGACTGCAGTGAACGTCTGATCTGGATACATGATCGGTGGCTACGGTGACCTCGGAATAAGAAGGAAAGATACTAGTATTAGCGTAGATGGCATTCTTCTTCTGATGCAACGAGTACATCAGGTGTTTTGGGAAGTGTCCCTGGTTCCGGTTGACCTAAATAATGCAGCCTAACAATCCTTTAATGGATTTGGATTGGAAAATGTATTAAGTGTATGCCAGGTTAAAGAGATGGGTCTTTAATCTAGATTTAAACTGACAGATTGTGTCTGCCTCCCGAACAGTGTTAGGTAAATTGTTCCAGAGTTTGGGCGCTAAATGTGAAAAGGACCTGCCGCCCGCAGTTGATTTTGATATTCTAGGTACTATCAAATTGCCGGAGTTTTGAGGACGCAGCGGACGTGAAGGACTATAATATGATAAGAGCTCGCTCAAGTACTTAGGAGCTAAACCATTCAGGGCTTTATAAGTAATTAGCAAGATTTTAAAGTCTATACGATGTTTAATAGGGAGCCAGTGCAGTGTTGACAGAACCGGGCTAATATGGTCATACTTTCTGGTTCTAGTAAGAACTCTAGCTGCTGCATTTTGGACCAGCTGGAGTTTGTTTATTAAGCGTGCAGAACAACCACCCAATAAAGCATTACAATAATCTAATCTTGAGGTCATGAACGCATGGATTAACGTTTCTGCATTTGACATCGAGAGCATAGGTCGTAATTTAGATATATTTTTTAGATGAAAAAATGCGGTTTTGCAAATGCTAGAAATGTGGCTTTCGAAGGAGAGATTGCTATCGAATAGGACACCTAAGTTCCTGACTGATGATGAAGAATTTACAGAGCAGCCATCTAGTATTAGACTGTGTTTTAGGTTATTACTTGTAGAGGTTTTAGGTCCAATAATTAACACCTCTGTTTTTTCAGAATTTAGCAGTAAGAAATTTCTCGCCATCCAATTTTTTATTTCAACTATGCATTCTGTTAGTTTTCCAAATTGGCATGTTTCACCGGGCCGCGAAGAAATATAGAGCTGCGTATCATCAGCGTAACAATGAAAGCTAACACCATGTTTCCTGATGATATCTCCCAAGGGTAACATATAAAGTGTAAAAAGTAATGGCCCTAATACTGAGCCTTGAGGTACTCCATACTGCACTTGTGACTGATATGATACCTCGTCATTTACTGCTACGAATTGATGCCGGCCAGATAAGTACGATTTGAACCAAGCCAGTGCACTACCACTAACGCCAACATAATTTTCAAGTCTATTTAAAAGAATATTGTGGTCAATAGTATCAAATGCAGCACTTAGATCTAGTAGCACTAATAGAGAGATGCATCCACAATCAGAAGACAGGAGAAGGTCATTAGTAACTCTAATAAGAGCAGTCTCAGTGCTATGATACGGTCTAAAACCTGACTGGAAATCCTCACAGATACCATTTTTCTCTAAGAAAGAACACAATTGTGAGGACACTACCTTTTCTAGTATCTTTGACAGAAAAGGGAGATTGGAAATTGGTCTGTAATTGTTTAATTCACTGGGATCAAGTTGAGGTTTTTTAATTAAAGGCTTAATAACAGCCAGTTTGAAGGTTTTGGGGACATATCCTAATGATAATGACGAATTAATAATATTCAGAAGAGGATCCATGACTTCTGGAAGCACCTCTTTTAGTAACTTAGATGGAATAGGGTCTAACATACATGTTGTCGGTTTAGATGATTTAATAAGTTTACACAGCTCTTCCTCTCCTATAGTTGAAAATGCATGGAATTTTTCCTCAGGAGATCTATAGCATATCTGATTTGATACTGTAGCGGATGGCTGCATAGTTACAATTTTATCTCTAATACTATCTATCTTGGTAGTAAAGTAGTTCATAAAGTCGTTACTGCTGTGCTGTTGGGAAAAGTCAACGTCTGTTGGTGCTTTATTCTTCGTTAATTTAGCCACTGTATTGAATAAATACCTAGGATTATGTTTGTTTTCTTCTAAGAAAGATGAAAAATAGTCTGATCTAGCAGATTTTAGTGCTTTTCTATAGGATATGTTACATTCACGCCAGGCTGTACGGAAAACCTCTAGTTTTGTTTTCTTCCAGCTGCGTTCCATTTTTTGTCGTGCTCTCTTCAGTGCGCGAGTGTGTTCAGTATACCACGGCGTCGGACTGTTTTCCTTAATCTTTCTTAAACGCAGAGGATCAACTATATCTAAAGTGCTAGAAAAAAGAGAGGCAATAGTTTCTGTTGCATCATCAAGTTTTTCTGAGCTATTGGATATGCTGAGGAATTCAGATAAATCAGGAAGATTACTTACAAAGCAGTCTCTTGTGGTAGAAGTAATGGTTCTACCGTATTTATACCGAGGAGTTAATTTTACAGATTTAGTTATCTGGAGTATACACGAGACTAGATAATGATCTGAGATATCATCACTTTGATGCAGAATTTCAACGCCATTTACATCAATTCCGTGTGACAATATTAAATCTAAAGTATGATTTCGGCAATGAGTAGGTCCTGACACGTGTTGTCTAATCCCAATTGAGTTCAGAATGTCTATAAATGCTGATCCCAATGCATCTTTTTCATTATCAACATGGATGTTAAAATCACCCACTATTAAGACTTTATCTGCGGCCAACACTAATTCGGATAGAAAATCAGCAAATTCTTTAATAAAGTCTGTATGGTGCCCTGGTGGCCTATATACAGTAGCTAGTACAAGCTTCACAGGAGATTTAGCATTAATACTTGTTTCTTTGGATAATGGTATATGGAGCACCATTACTTCAAACGAGTTATACTTAAAGCCCGTTCTCTGGGAAACACTGAACATATTGTTATAAATTGTGCAAACACCTCCCCCCTTACCTTTTACACGTGGCACATGTTTATAACAGTAATTTTGGGGGGTAGACTCATTTAAAATAATGTAATCATCTGGTTTTAGCCAGGTTTCTGTCAAACAGAGCACATCTAGCTTATGATCAGTGATCATATCATTTACAAAAAGTGCTTTCGTAGAAAGTGACCTGATATTTAATAAGCCAAGCTTTATCATTTGTTTCTCAGTATTATGTACATTTTTTATTTGTTGAACATCAATTAAATTGCGACTCTTAAATTGCTTTGGAAGTTTATTGTATTTTCGAGCTCGGGGAACAGACAGAGTCTCTATAGTGTGATATCTAGGTGAAAGGGTCTCTATGTGCTGAGAGTTAACTGATTTCTGTGACGTGAGGCGGCTAGCAGACGGTCGGTTTAGCCAGTCTGTCTGTCTGACAGTCCCTGTCACTGCTATGGAGGCCGTTTCTGAAATCCCTGTCTGCCCTGTCATGGCTATGGAGGCCGTTCCTGAAGTCCCTGTCTGCCCTGTTACGGCTATGGAGGTTTTTCCTGAAGTTCCTGTCTGCCCTGTCACGGCTACGGAGGCCGTTCCCGAAGTTCCTGTCTGCTCTGTCATGGCTATGGAGGCCGTTCCTGAAGTTCCTGTCTGCCCCATCACGGCTATGGAGGCCGTTCCTGAACTTCCTATCTGCCCTGTTACGGCCATGAAGACCGCATGTGCCCCTACTGTGCCGCCCTGGTGGGCCTCTGCTCCGTCTGCGCCACCCTGGTGGGCTTCTGCTCCGTCTGCTCTGCCTTGATGGGCTCCCGCTCCGTATGCCCCGCCCTGGTGGGCTCCTGCTCCTTCCGCGCCGCCCTGGTGGGCTCCCGCTCCGTCTGCGCTGCCCTGGTGGGCTCCCGCTCCGTCTGCGCCACCCTGGTGGGCTCCTACTCTTTCTGCACCACCCTGGTGGGCTCCTGCTCCTCCACCGCCACATGGACCTGGCCCTCCGTCTGTTCCCCATTGGTTGTTTCTGTCATGTGACCCCTAGTGTTTGGTATAAAGCCTCTCCCTTCCCCCTCTGTTGTCAATGATCATTGTTTAGCATTTAGCCTTAGTGTTTCCATTGTTTCTTGTTCTTTGTTCCTTGCCTTGCCCGTGTGTTTTGATCTTGGATTGTTTTTGTATTTTTGAACCTTGCTGCCAGCCCCGACCATATTGGACTATTCTTTCGGATTACCCTTGTTGTTCCAGTTTGCCGGTGTTTGACCCTGCTTGTTTTTGACCACATCTACAATAAAGCTTGCATTTGGATCCACTTCTCACTGCCTCCGTTACACACGGGCACAGTGCTGAAATTTTACTTGATTTATTTTAATTAATTAATTAATTAATTACTTAATGGTTATTTGAACCCTTCATATCACCTACTGCATAGGGTCATGCTTGCTTGTGTACATCAAAATAAATTATTTAGAACAATTCCTAGATTTTCTTAAAAAAGGTGTCACTTGTTCATGCTAAATCCCTGCAACAATAGAGTGTTCTGGGTGGTTGCCAGGGCAATTGCTATGGTTAGAAGTAATTGTAATGCTTTGCTAATGCAAGTTTTCTGGATGGTTGCTGAAGTGTTCTGAGTGTTCACAATGCTTAGAGATTTCTAGATGGTTGCTTACTGACCTACAAGGTTTGACTTCTTCCAAACACATGCAAATACAATGCTATCATTAATATGAGAAAAAATTGCCTGTAGGACACCTTCATACATGGTCCTGAGTGAACTACACAAAACGCACATTCTCTGTTTGTGACTATTATTTAAGCGGGCAGCTCAGGACACAAGTAGCAAGACTAAATCCTAAGTTCAAATAAGACCACTAATACGATTGCAGTGTAGAAGAAACCATAGGTGGTTAGGCAGCACTCGCAGGGGGCATCAGTCAGAACACTGAGAATGTAGGACTGAACAGACCTGGATTAAATCAGAAAATTCACAGCACAGCATATAGTACTGTAGTGATGTAATATATACATGTGTACAGTATGTGTGTAGCTGTAATTTATATTAAAATTGTGCTTCAGAACTTCTAAAAATTATAATTATGAATGGCACAATGCAGATTAATAACACGAAATACACAAGCATTATTTACTGAAAATCATTCAAATGTTGAAATAATTAACATGATATATGAGATTTTAACCATCAAGCATGAATGAAATATTAAGAAAATATCTAAATGGCGCAACTGGAAATGCTTCGGGACCAGACATGCGCAGTAGCGTTCCAACGCGCTTGTTATTGTTTACGTCCTTGAAATGGTCTATAGTTAAAGTTAGGATATGCATCATGAAAGTGCTTATGAAAAAGTGACAAGTTTTTTTTTTTTTGTTTTGGTTTTTTTTTTTTTGAATATGTGGTAAAGTTTGTTTTGCAATGTCCTTGTTACACATGTAATTACACTGTAATAAGGACACCTTAAAATAAAGTGAATGTGGTAGCCAGGTTATGTATTAAAGTACCATCTAAAACCATTGTATTATACTTTAAGCATTCTTTTCTTTTCTTTTCTAATCTAATCTATTCTTTTCTTATTTTGCATAGGTGTGCTTCCTCCTCCTTTTGTCCCAGATCCTAAGATGGTCTATGCCAAAGACATTGATGATGTGGGAGCATTCAGCACTGTCAAAGGTGTTGTGATTGACAACAAAGACGTTAGGTGTGTTCGAGCTCATGCTGCGCTGCGCAGACCGATCGGCGAGATTAGCCGAAAGCAGTCGGGGAGGAGCTGAAAACGGAGCTGTCAAGTCGGACAAGTTGGGGACAAATCTCAAATCTCGTTGCTTCCTCAAACATGGCAGATCACGTTGCGTTTGCCTACTTTATTGCACATGAACTGGAAGCTATAGAAATACCTTTTTTGTTGGAAGAAATGCAACACATGCAAGTAAAGCAGCAACTACAGATTTCAGCATCAATCAATGTTGACCACATTACATTAAATGTCTGTGACATTTTAGTTATTCCATAAAAAATATTACTTAAATATGCAGCTGAATACTATAAGTGGTCTGTATGAAAAAAGTACAATAATAAACTTATGCACAAATCCAATATAAAGAATTTAAGGGAATAAAATGTACTGCAGTCAAAAGATCGTAAACTATTTACGAAATGGCATGCAAATTGATTTGTTATGCACGAAACACGCATGATCATCGTCATGTGGTGAATGTGGCCAATCATGAGAAGCTGTGACGTCATCACAGCCTGGCGCAGTCCCTTCTGAAATGCTGCGCTGGCTGAGCAAGCTGGCTGTTCTCGAAACGCTCTCGCGTTACTTTGATGCCACACGTGAACGTCACGTGGCGTCGTCGCCGGTTCAAGTCGGACAAAATTTCTAACCGGCATGCACTACTTCAAGTCAGCCGCCGATCAGTCTGCGCAGCGCTGTATGAAGTCGAACGCAACTAATGAATTCTACAATGAGTTTGCGACTGGGAATGTACCAATTCCATGGCAGGAGGAGATGATTGAGACAGGTGTCTTTGGGGAGCTTAACATCTGGGGGCAAAACGGAAAACTCCCGAATGATCTGGATCCCAACTATGTGGAAGCAAAAGGAGGGGGATGTGTTCTACTGTGAACTAGGGAAAAAAAGAAACTAGTCGACGCACAGGGAATGATTCACATTGAACAGCAAAGGCATGAATTATGTACTTAATGTGAAAAATGATTGTGTAACTTAGAATGTCTACATATGTATGTATTGGGATGAACAATTAATAAGCAGTAAGCAAATCACCTGAATTTATTGTAATATACATGAGGTAACTGTCACACCCCGGACTTTCATGTTGGTTTCTCCCATCAATTCCCCCCGCAGATCTTAGTGTTTTGGTTTCTCCCTCATTGTCTGCACCTGTGTGTGTAATCAGTCTGTGTATTTAGTGTGTGCTTTCACCTCATTGCTGTCGGTCTTTGATGTTCTTTGGATGTTACCACTCCGTGTTCCTGTGTCTGCCTGTTTCCCATTGGATTTATTAAATATTCGTCTTTTACTACGTCGTTGTTCGTGTGTTCCTGCCTGATCCGTGACAGTAACATTACTGATAATGGTATTTGTGCTTGCACATTTGCAGTTTC
Organism: Garra rufa; assembly: GCF_049309525.1. Lineage (NCBI taxonomy): Eukaryota > Metazoa > Chordata > Actinopteri > Cypriniformes > Cyprinidae > Garra > Garra rufa. Next base: position 26,215,447 of record NC_133365.1, read on the forward strand.
ATGAGGGAATTTTTGGTCATGGAGGATGTTAGCATAGAAAGAGGAATTAAATCAAGTAAATGAAAAATAAAGGAACAGAAAAAGTAACATATCAGCTTACATGTCATAGAGGAAGTGAGATCCTTGTGTACCTTTATGGTTAAAATATATTTTTCTAGAGATTTCAAAAGACATTCTGTTTACTGTTTGTCAACGAATTGATTTTTTTTTTTTTTTTTTGGATTTATAATACATTTGGTTGTATAGCAGTCTCGTTAAACTTGACTATAACAATAAAGTATTTTTATGTAGGAAAGTAGAGTGTTGTTTTTATAGTCAGTCTGGTATCAGCTGCCTTGCTGAAATGTTGAACTGGGAGTTTTCAGTTGTGTAAATCTAAAGCAAGTCATGGAAATTATGCATCTTTGTGGTATTCAGTTCCCACAGCAGTCTTTGTATAACAATAATATAATATAATAATATAATATATAATATAATATACCATTCAATCGGGGATTGAAGTTAGCGAGAGGAAGAGGGAGCACTAGTGATTTTTATTTGCAATAATTGCAATAAAGCATGATCTTCAAGAATTGGGCTGTACAGTCAACAAGGCACAGTTTCCATTGTCTTACAAGACATAAGGATGCCAATAATGTAATAATATAATATATTAGACAACTAAAATCATCCAAAAACATCTGGAGGTAACTTTATTATGTGTTTCAGTGCTTGTGGAAATGAGCTAAATTGATTTGGATTATACAAATAATCTTTAAAGTCAAAGTGACACTGCGCTTATCTTAAATCCAGCATCTACAGTATGTCACTCAATATATTAACAGTCCATTTGGTGTGGTGACCTACTTCCCTCTTAAGCCATGTGAAAGGCCAGAGGACAAGATCTGAAAGGAGAAGTAACCATAATTAGTGACATTTTTAACAGCGCTCATAACAACTTTGCTCACAAGGATAACATACCAGAGGAGGTAAAATATTTCTTCACATATTGTGTGTGGCAGCTCTGAATGCTCAGTGAAAGTTAATTAAACTTATTTTCTTGTTTTTAAAAGTAATTGATATGACAAGAGAACAGAATGTGACAACACAGGCTTTGATGACCAAGAAGACACAAGGGAGGTTGTTGATGTGGAAATCACCACATTCAGGGATTTTGCTGCATCAGTTGCTCCGTTTGGCACCTTAATATTAGTGCATCCTTTTGTCTCTGGATTTGGATGTGTAAATCTTGCTCACTTGGACATGAAAATTATTTTGGAGCATGAAATGATGGATAAGTCAGTCCGTAACACATCCAATGGAAAACCTACCATTCCACCAAAACCAAACGTTAACGCTTCACGCCAGCAAAGCCACTTTGGTTCCTCTAGCAGAGTGGCTCATGCTTTGCGTAACTTTGAACAAGTAACGGGCAAGCAAATGGCAGCAAACTACAACAGTAAAGTAAGAAAATACTCTCAAAACATGAGCCAAGATGGAAGGACTGTGGTAGTTGCAGCTAAATTGTCATGTTCAGCCAGGACAAAGGACCAAGCAGAGGATATATCTTCGTTTTCAAGACTTAGGAAAAGTGGACAGATGCTGGGGGAAAGAAATCTTCAAATGGCAGTTGATGATGTGGATGTGGGTCGATCAGGTAATGAATGTTTTAAGATCTGTTTCTAACGTGTGTGCTTTACTGTATTTGCCTTAATATGAAATGATGCTGAATGATGTGATTGTTTTATTTTGAATCTGATATAACTTTATAGGTAGGTTTATGTGATATATTTAGGTATATATCACATGACAGAGGTTTAAATCATTACATTAAAACCATATAAAATCAACGTAAATACAAGAGGTACATGATTAGTTTTTTTTTTTTCAAAAGATTTTTTTTTTTTTGGAAAACCTTGTATTTGTTATTGAACCAAATGCAGGTTAACTTGCAAGCAGCATAAACATGTTAGATGCAGTGAATTGACTGCTGAGAGCATAAAACCATTCAAATTCAAGAGACATTTTAATTTTGTTTATTTTTGTACAACATCAATTTTTAGTTGGGCTGCAATTTGATGACCACTGTTAAATGTGTGTCTTAAAGTGAAATCAGTTAAAGGTACATTGGCTTTGAGCCTCTTTCCATGGTCAGTTATTAAATATTTTGGTTAATCTTATATTCTCACCTACCAAAAATGATGTAGAATGCTCTGTTTAACACATTATACCATTTTACCAGCATAAAAAATAAAATGGGGAGAGAAAAAAGTACATTCTGTCTGGGCTTGTTGATAAGCTTCATAAAGCACCTGACTATCCTTATTTCTCTCAGCTCCTGATGGCAGTGAGGTGAATAATGTGAGTGGCACCAGAGAGAATCATCAGGGCTCAACTGCACCACCTACCCACTCAGAGGAGAAACACTGTCATTGCCTCTGCCATCTTCAAAGGCCTGGTATGAAACTGGTCTGGGTACCTCTACACGAGGAGAAAAATGTCATGGATACTGTAATTGAAAAGAGTCACACACATCATAACAGAGGAAGTCAGAGAAATAAGGGTGTTTTACACCTAACCAGTAAAGAAGTCAGTTGGCCACAGAACAGTCCATTTCCCAATTCTACCCCCCAAACGCTGCCTCCATGTATAAATTGCCAAAGCTTTCTACTTCACCACACCTCTCACAAATTAGCAGGAAATGGATTTGCATATGCTGATGAGTCAACTAAAAACTCAAAACCCCCTTTACCACCAAGGACTTATCAGTCATCTGAGTATCAAAATACCCAACATTATGCACATCTGGAGCACACTGATGATCATATATATTTGGACATTTTGCCATCAAATGATAATCAAGTTACCCCTCCTGCAATCCCCCCTCGACCTCCTCCACGAGTTCCTCTACATCCTTCACCCCACCAAAAGACAAAGAAACGGTCTTCCCAGCCAGTGCTGGCATGTGTAGTCTCTCTTCGAGGTGGCGGTCTACCAATCAGAAACACCAGCAGCAGTCAGAATGGAAAACAGTCTCGCCCCGTATCTATGACAAACGCATCTGGTGAGTGCAGAAGAATATCCAAAGTTTGCTTTTTACTAAAGCGGTGGGCCGTTATCGGCGTTAACGTGCTGCGTTAACGTGAGACTCTTATCGGGCGATAAAAAAAATATCGCTGTTAATCTATTCTCAAAGTTGGGTTGGGAGCTGGGTCTAAAATACGCAAGATATGATGACTTTAACTTTGATATTTTAGCGCGGATGATGTATACCTAGTCTAATTGCACTGTAGGGGGCGAGAACGAGTCTCCAACTTCTGTGAAATTACCACATCAAATGAGACGTGCATAGTCTGCAAACATGGATGCAGTTATGAAGCCGCTTCAGGGCAGGTGCGTTCTTAGACCCTTTTTACTGGGGCACGCGCCCCAGTTAAAATCTGCTGTGCCCCAGTAAAATCTCAAATTTGAGTTATAATTTACTTTGATAATCCCGAAATAAAGACATTAAACTATATGCAACAACTGAATTGACGCTTCTAAAAGCAACGCAGTTTAATCGAAGACAATGCACGCAGATAGGCTATTCTTTCCCGTGCGCGTCTCTGTGTACTGTATTTAACGGCAACGTGCACGTCGTGCAGCCTTTTGCGCAGATGTACTTGGTTACACAAGTTTGTATTGGTAATTATGTTGTAAATGCAATTGTCAAGCAGTTTGTGATGCATTTTGGAAACAGGAGATGAGCGCCTGATCTAATGCGCTACCTGGCCCGTTCTCGAAGACTTACTTTTAGTCATTATTTGGGTAGCACGCATATTCTGAATGCCTTCATCAGAATTCAAATTAGCCATTTTAATCTAGATTAATCTAGATTAATTCCAAGATTTAATCTAGATTAATCTAGATTTAAAAAATTTTATCTATGCCCACCCCTAATTTTAACATATGCACTTCTAAAGATAGTGGCCACAATTTTGCCAAGCATGACATTGTCATGATCGGGGCTGTGGGTTTTGTGTGCAGTGTGCAGTGTTTGCACTGCACTCCTCTGATTGTTCACGTCTGTTTTGTCATTTGCACTGATTACACTCACATCTGTTCACAATTATCATTTGGACTATAAGAACTCTTACTTCTCACTCCTGCTTCATGTCTGCATTGTCTTTATGTTCTGTTGTGTTCCTAGTATTCTTGATCCTGGCTTTTGACCGTGTTTCTTGTTTTGTTGAGTTTATGTTTAGTCTGCCGTGTTGGCTTTTTGGTTTTGTTTTTGTGTTTATTAAATATATTCTTTCTCTCCCTGCATTTGGACCCAGTGTTGATCTTGTGACAACAACATTCGTGTGAACAAATAAAAAAATGAACAGTCTTAAATGTCAAATAAATATAGTCCTAAACCCAAACATTAAGTATAGTAACATTGTCTTAGCCCCTAACCTCAGCCCTAATCCTGACCCCACCCTAATATTGATATGCCTATATTTCTCAAAAGCTTCATGTTTGTTTTGTAGGTGAAAGCTATGAAAATAGTGATTTTGAAGACTGGGAGTCTATTGACATGGACGCGTAAGTATACAGCATCAATAAGTTGTTCTCAAAAAGTGTGCAAATTATTCAATGATTTTAAGAGGGGTCAAAGTATTTTTGTGTTGTCTGAAAACATCAAAGGTTTCTGATGTGTGCAAGTCTGTAATAAAATGATGTACTGTCAAATACATCTTTCCTAATGGGAAGTGAGACAGCCCGTAGTTGCAGTTACAGCTTCACGTGATAAAGACTTCCGTTTGTAACCATCTTTTTAGCGCACTTTGCAAACTAACTTATGTGGTTACTTAAATGTGTTAAAACGTACATAAATGTAAAATAAATATATGCTTTTATGACCCTCACATCTACTTATTTGACTTCCTTTATACTTATTTCAACATCTTTAAAGTAGTAGGCCAAAAGCTTAATTCACACATCCTCTTTCCCTGAAATTTCGTTGACATACCAACCTTTACATGAAATGGTGAGAATTTCCCTTTTTTTTGTCTCCCAGGTTTACCAACACCCTTTTTTGTTATTTTATTTTATTTGAATTGATTTTTTACCTGACCAATGACAAATGCCCAAAACGGAGTGTCTGTTTACACTAAGCCTTGTTGACAGAGGCTATTTCCACTAACTCTGTCCACAAGCGTGTGTTTGGGTTAGTCAACATTACAAAAGACAATACTCTAATAACTGCTCCAGTGGTGCAGATAGTAAAGTGTGTACCATAGCGTTTTTTTTTTTCTTCCAATTTAATCGACCTGGGTTCAGATCTGTCTTTTTTTGCCAAACTTTTTTTTCTCCCTTTTCAAATCTCATATCACATTGGAAATGCTTTTATTTTCAATAAAAATGGAAAAGGAAATAATCAAAAAGTTAAAAATAAAGTATTGGGTACGGTTAGGGTACTGTAGGTGCAGGAAAGGCTTATATTGTCCCAATAAGGAGGCATCCATTTAATAATTTGAATTTAAACTATATTTTACACTTAATACATTATTATTGCATGTTTTATAATGTACTACAATACTGAGGTGCATATAATTGCCACTATTTGCAATAAGTATTATAATTAGCCGAAAATGCACTTAGTGTAAATTGCATAATGCTTAAAAAAATACAGCTATTTTCACTTAATATAAATAAAATCCATTGCTATTTACACTATCGCTATTTTCAGTTAGTGTAAATAGCATCTTATTGCATCTTTTCATTAGGCCTTTTATCTGAGACAGATACTTGTTTGAGCCCGATAATGTGTGGCCAGGTTAAGCTGTTGTGGGTTTCTTACAGGATGTGTGACAAAACAGGAAGCCCACGGAGAATCTCCAGTGACTGGGAGCCAAACAGTGACTATGGTGAGATAAGTAAATGAATGTAAAATACACATAAAGGGAAAGGAAAACCTTTCATCCATTTCAGATGTCCAAAAACAACAGTTAGGTTTTATTTCTGGTTTTATTATAGAATGGTAGGATAGATTTTGGAGCAGTGTTCATGGTTCACCGGTTAAATAAAATTAACATTCGGTGCAATAACATTTCTTTGGATCTTTTGCTGCTCAACCAAGCATTTTTAAAAACAATGTGTCATCCTCAGAACCTCTATATCAGATCTACCAGGAAAAGGTCTTGAAAGAAGGCAGTCAGATCCAGTCTGATAGTCCTGATTGCAACAGGACGAGTGTTAGTAAAACCCTGGGTCTTGAGGGTACCGGAGGGCTGGTTGTGGTTGGCACCCGATCCAGGAGAGGCCCTGAAGAGATTACACTCTGGCAGGATTTACCAGTGGTGAAAGAAAGTGGAGTGTTACATAAACTTTCTCGCACTGAAAAACAGAGACAAGAGGTCAGAATAATTTAACGCTATTATAAGTAACTTTACATCTTTTTTTTGCCAAATTCAACTTTGTTACATGTTTTTATTTTAAACTTTATGTGTGTTTTAGAGCATGTTTGAGGTGCTCACCTCTGAGGCCTCCTACCTGCGGTCCCTGCGTGTTCTGAAGGATCATTTCCTTGGGTCACGGGAACTCAGTGAGACTCTGGTCATTCATGATAGGAAGGCCCTCTTTTCCAACCTCTTGCAGGTCTATGAAGTCAGCGAGAGGTGAGAAAGAGAGACAAGTTCGAGAAGATGACAGATAAAAGAAATGACAATTCTGTCATCAATTATTTACTTTCACCCAAACAACTACCCCATAGGCATTAATGCACATCTCTGTTGTTCTCAGGTTTATAGGGGATCTGCTGAAGCGAGTAGATGAGAGTGTGGTGATATCTGACGTGTGTGACATCATTTATGAGCACTCAGAGAACCATTTCTCAGTCTTTATTGATTATGTCCGAAATCAGCAGTACCAAGAGAAGTCCTACAGCAGACTGATGTAAGACTTTTACCCATACCTGCAAAAAAAAAAAACTCAAAGGTAACACTTTACTTTAAGGTATTCATAATACAGATTAATTACCTAGTTAAATGCTTAGTACAAGCTGTTGTACTTGCATAAAACAAAATGTGTATCATGTAACTAAGTAATAGAACAGTCTGTACTTACAGTTTGTAATTAAGTAGATGTAATACTGTTACTGTTACACAGATACTCGTACACCCAAGTACAATCTTGATACACTTTATTTTAAATAGCTTTTGCCTGTGTAATATTCTGTACTTTTAATGTAATCAGGAAGGTATTACATGCATTTAAACTGCGTACTGGTGGGTTAAATCAAACTGAGGTGCAGCTGGATAAGCTGTACAGTATAGATACTGTGAGCGGGTGAAAGATCACGCAACAAGGGTGGCTGAAGTGAGAGCCCCGGAGGTTGGATTTTATTGACAATTCTTTAGGTGTGCTGAAGTAAAACGGGGAAATAGCGTGCGGTGCTTCGTGGGTTTGTGCAGTCTCCGAGTGCTGTGTGGGTCCGTGCTTGTTGAGGGCTGATCGGCCACACGCTGCTCTCTGGAGAAAAAGACGGAGAACAAACATTAGTCTGTGCTTAACGGAGAGGTCTCACCAGTTGTGTGGCACACACGGCTTATCTGACGCGGCCTGAGTGGAAACAGCTGTGATCGATCAGCCGGTGATGAGGAGGCGCAGCTGATGTGTGTGTGTTTCCAGGCAGTGGCGTAGCAGATGGGCCCGCAGGGCCCATATCCATTGTCCTTGTTATCCAATCACGATTAAGAATTTCCGCAACTGTTTAGAGAGTGAAGCTTATGAGCGCAAAATGAGTAAAAGAAAATATGTCAGCGGAGCTCAAAAACGGACTAACCAACACCGAAAAGAGCAATTCAATGCAAAACTACCAAAAATTCAATGCAAAATTCAATGCAATAGGCCTACTGAACTTGCGATACTCAGCATTGAAAGCCAGCACGCGCGTCAGATGGACATAACAGACATTGTCAAGGACTCCTATGCTAGGAGAAAGGGGCGCTTTGGAGGATTTTAAAGGTAATATATATTACCTTTATTGAATGTTAAACGTCATGAATCTTTGTTGTATACTGCAGATAGAAAAAATATTTTGACGTCATGTGCTCCCTTGCATTTTAACAAGTTAATATAATTGCTGTTTTATTGTTGGTGTTTCTTTTATTCTTTTTTTTTTTTTTTGTGAAAAGTTCTTAATAAATAAATACGAAATTATTACATACTATTAAATTCCACAGTACTAATTCACGATTTTGAATGAAAAGGTGAATCCCCCATCTAATTATGCGGTGAGGGGCCCCGCCTCCACTCTTGCGGGTGGGCCAACGTAGTTTGCGCTACGCCACTGTTTCCAGGGGGACGCTGATTAAAGCTCGGGATGCTCGTCACAATACTTATAAAGTACACAATCTTGATACGCTTAATTTTTAGTAGCTTATGTCTGTGACTTGATAATTATGCTGTATAAAGTCTGCAACACATATGTAACAATCTTTTGATTACATAAGTAGGTGTGTAACAGACTCGTCTGTTACATATGTGTAACAGCAGTGATGGGCAGTAACTAATTACTTGTAATTTAGTTATAATATTGAATAGTAATAATATTTGTAATAATATTACTTTTTGTACGAACTAGTAGTGTAACTAATTACTAATAAGAATTCAGTAATAATATTACAGTTACCATCTATAAAATAGCTTAGTTACTTAGTTACTTTTGATGCCTTAACCCTGCTGATTTAAAATACAACAATTAAAAAATTCCTAGATTTGTCAGAATTGTCATGACTGGCACAACACTTCTACTTGAATGTCAGTATCAATCACTATTGATTGTTTGTAATAACTTCTGACTGTGATCCAATGTGGATTTTGGTCAAAAGGTGAGGCAAAGAAGAACTTTACGTGGAAGATAAACAGTTGCAACTTCTGTGGGGCATCAAGAAAAAGTAATGTAACTAGTAGTGTAACTAATTACTGTTGCCAGAAAGTAATAAGTAAAGTAACATTATTACTTTTTAAAGGAGTAACTAGCAATGAGTAATATATTACATTACGTTACATAATGAGTAACTAGCCCAACACTGTGTAACAGAAGCTGCCTATTACATCTAAATAATTACAAACTGTAAGTACACGCTGTTCCATAATGGTAAGTACATTTTGTTTCATGTGAGTACAATGGCTAGTACTAAGTGCTTAACTAGGTAATTACCCTGTGTTATGAACACCTTAAAATAAAGTGTTAGCAAATAAGATAATACTAATGAATAAAATAAATAAATAAACAATGTTGTATGGCATGTTGCTTATGTGTATGTATGGTATTGGCAGGGAGAGTAGCAGAGATTTTTCTCTTGTGATGAGGCGGCTAGAGTCATCTCCACTCTGTAAACGTCTGCCCTTCACGTCCTTTATGCTTCTGCCCTTCCAGCGAATCACACGCATCAAAATACTTATACAGGTTAGATACACCCTGCTATTGTTCTCAAAAAATAACCATTCCTGTCATTTTTCCAGTAAATGTGAAACTACCAGACAATAGTAATTGGATTAGTTTCAAACTTTTGTAGAATATTCAAAAGCGGACTGCAAAGGGCACTAAAGAGGAGGAAACGGCTTCCAAGGCTCTGGCGTCAGTTTCTAAGGTAAAATGAACAAAATCAGCATTGATCCTTGATTGACTGAGTTTTGATGTTTAGAATAATAGCAGTAAAAATGTTTAGTGTTTGCTACATAGAATTCTTAATGTTTTCTTTTAGCTGCGTCTGTCTGAAATATCAGTATTAAGTGTTTTAAAGCAATATCACACTTACAATTGTGTTGTATTGTACTGTATATCAACTGTGAGCTCCTGAAGGTAACAGTGCACAAGTACTTTTTGCTTGTGTGATATTGATTAAATATAAAATATACTGTTCTAAATCCAAAACCTGATTTGTTGAGTCACATTCAAAACTGTTTTACAATGGATCGGTGACATAAAAATAAAGAAAAATCTTTTAAAACCTAGTTTAAACACATACAAAATTCATCCTAAACTAACATTTTCTTCTCATAAAAGGTCAAGTTATTTGATATTTTCTGCATGGATCTGTATGTTAGTTGCACCACACTATGCAATTTAATTTTTGCAGAAAAAAGATACATTAAAACATAAATAAGCAGTAAAAGGAAAAACTGAATGATCGTCAAGCTACTTCGTAAGCTCATTCTGATGTGAGTTTAATGGACTATTTATGTCATGTTGCTGATTTCATAAGAGCTTTACATAATACATACTGATGTCCCTGTAGTAAAATACATGTGAAATGGGCAACTAACACTAAATCTACACATTGATTCATAAACAACTCTCCATGTGCACTTGTTCTGTCATTCATATCCAGCTTTGATTTTCACTTGCCATCATTCTTAATTATAGCTAATCACGCAGGCAAACACACAGGTGGGGCAGATGAAACAGATGGAAGAGCTCATTCAAATCTCTAACAAGCTGGAGTTTGACAAACTCAAGGTCTGTAAATGCATTACTTCACTAGTCATATGAAAAATACTCTTAAATTTGATTTGAGCTTCAACAAAGGTATTTTAAAATACATTTACATGTTGCTTCACAGAACCCAAGGGGGCTTCACTTATCCTGTATAAAGACAATACCTAGAAGTAATGATCCCCTGATCTGAAAATGTTTAATGTGACAGTAATACAGGAGTCATATAGCCATAGCCAAATGTTTAATATTATTTTAATATGCAAACAGAAACATTCTATTTCTTTGGCTATTTGTGTTTTTCTTCGACAGGCCATTCCAATTGTTTCTAAAACACGCTGTCTAGAAAAACAGGGAGAACTACAAGAGCTGTGTAAAAGAGGGTCTCTCTTTAGCATCCGCAGCAAATGTACCCCTGTGTACATGTTCCTCTTCAATGACCTTCTCATTCTCACTACAAAGAAAAGGTTAGAGGCATATGGTTACTGAGATTTACTTCAAAACCAATGGGGGGTGGGTGGGGGACTTCGTAAAGATGACATATTTTTGTAGGCTCACCTGGAACCTGGTAAACCACGGATCCCTTATCAAAATCCAATAAGATTTTCCCATTTACTTTTTAAAAGCTCCGTGGCCATTAAAAGTTAATCATTCTTACACCTTTTGTTCAACATGACAATTCTATATTAAGCTTATGTACAGGGGTTGGACAATGAAACTGAAACACCTGGTTTTAGACCACAGTTAGTATGGTGTTGGGCCTCCTTTTTTTGGCCAATAGAGCATTTCGTCTTTGGAATTGTCATTTACAAGTCCTGCACAGTTGCCAAAGGCATTTTGAGCCATTCTCCTCTTGCAGATCAGGGGTCAGGTCACTACATGATACTGGTGTAGGAAAATGTCATCTGACTCGCTTCTCCAAAACACCCCAAAGTGGCACAATAATATTCAGATCTGGAGACTATGCAGGCCATGGGAGATGTCCAACTTCACTTTTCTTGTTCATAAGACCACTCTGTGGGGTTGGACAATGAAACTGAAACACTGGCCAATATAATGTTGGAGGTTTCATGGCTATATTTTTGCAGCCTGGTGGCCAATCTTCACTGATTGCACATTCCACCAGTAAGAACAGGTGTGAACGTTGACTATGTGCACCCAATGGTTCAGACATTGTACTCTGAAGGTGGTACCATGTATCAGGATGATAATGCACCAGTACACACAGCAAGACAGGTGACAGAGTGGTCTGATGAACAAGAAAAGTGAAGTTGGACATCTCCCATGGCATGCATAGTCACCAGATCTGAATATTATTGTGCCACTTTGGGGTGTTTTGGAGGAGCGAGTCAGATAACATTTTCCTACACCAGAATCATATAGTGACCTGACCCCTGATCTGCAAGAGGAGAATGGCTCAAAATGCCTTTGGCAGCTGTGCAGGACTTGTATATGACAATTCCAAAGACGAAATGCTCTATTGGCCAAAAAAAGGAGGCCCAACACCATACTAACTGTGGTCTAAAACCAGGTGTTTCAGTTTCATTGTCTAACCCCTGTATTTTAAAGGCTAAATGCCATCACCAGACATACAAAAGCTATAGGCTATAAAGAACTAAACCATGGTCATGGCTTCAAGGTCTTTATTTAAAATTGGAAAGTTTGAATTAAAATAATCTGCAAGAGCACAAGTATAAATGTAACTGACATATTACATAAATCAGGAGCAATGTTTAGGGTAACGCATTACAAGTAACGTTATTACGTAATCATATTACTTTTTTCTAGTAAAATAATGCATTACTTTTTAATTTACAAGAAAATATCTGAGTTACTTTTTCAAATAAGTAATGTCAGTTACTTTGTTTTACCATTTATTCTCCTGTCTCCATGCTGAGAGAAATTGGAAGGACAAAGGCGTTGTATGCACTGTAAACATGATGTTACTTCTTGACTAAATGTGAACAAGCATTAATTCCCTTGGGGGTGGGGGGGGGACTAACATAATTAGTTACTTTTTAGGGAGTAATGCAATATTGTAATGCATTACTTTTAAAACTTTCCCCAACACTGATCATGAGTGGGGTAATACTGATGTATTTTACAGTGCACAGCATAAATGAGTACACCCCCTCTGAATAAATATAAAAGATGTATTTTCTTAATGTTCACTAATATAATTCATGTAAAGATGACAAAACTAAAATGTATTAAACATATATTTGTATTACTAAATTTTTTTCTAGCAAAAATTCAGCCATCCCTAAATTAAAACTTAAAGTGAAGACCTAAATATTTCAGGAGTCCATTGTTTTTGAATGTCGGTGCTACTTCTGCTATATTTTCACTCTTAAAACAATAATTTGGTATTCCTCTTTTACCATTGTCCTCTTTTATGCTAAAAAAATCTGATTTTGCTGAATAATTGTGACATTCTTCTTTGGTAATTGATCAAACAGGCTTGTTGAAACATATCTCCAAAGAACCCTAACATGTCATCTAAGTAAAGAGTAATTGCTGAATTTAAGTTTTAGAGGGGCTGCACTCATTTATGCTGTGCACTGTATATTCTAGAATAAAATGTGGAAATATTATTACCTTGTTAAACACAAACCTTATTTCAGGCATTTCACCCAAGTTATTGCGGCACTCTATGTAATGAGTAAATCTTCGATCTAACGTGGTGCCCTTTTTTGCCCTCCTCTCTCTCCTCTCAGTGGCTGTCCAGACCGCTTTGTGGTGATCGATCATGCTCATCGGTCTCTGGTTCAGGTACAGGCCACAGAAAACAATCTTGGACAACACTTGGATCACTGTTTCTGTTTGACCATCTTGGAAAACTATCGGGGTGGCACCTGTGAACACTTGCTCAAGGCTAATACCGAGTAAGATGCATGTAGCTTAGCAGTCTTATTGATACTAGCTACAGGCAGAAATCAGTGTCATTTTATATTTTTATCATTCTGACGTCTCGCTTTCTTTTTAACACCCTCTCTCCAGGTCAGACATGCATAGGTGGATGGCTGCTTTTCCATCTATTAAAGCAGCACTCGGGGAGGAGAAGATTTATGAGGACTGGGGTGAGCTTTTAATTCATTACCTTACAGACACTGTGGAGAACGCTTTTTCTAAATATTGAACAATTGGTCATTCATGCTACTGTATACTACATATGCTCAATTGTTTAAAATTTTGCCATGGCACACAGATGAACTGTTTTAACAGAATCTCTGATTTTCATATAGCGGGCATGGGCAAACTCGCTCCTGGAGGGCTGGAGTGCCTGCAGAGTTTAGCACCAACCCTGATCAACCAAACCTGAACAATGTAATCAATGACTTCAGAATTACTAGAAGGCTATAGACACGTGAGTTTTATCAGGGTTGGAGCAAAACTCTGGAGGAATACCTTCAGTTTATTTAAAAAAAAAAAAAAAAAACACCCACCAAACACACACACAACTTTGAGAAAGCTTCCACAATTATATTCCAGATAAGGTCTCTTTGATACAGTATGTCCTCAGGGTATAGTTTATACACAGAATATAATGATCTTTGTGTTTACGTGTGTCAATCAGACTGTCCTCAAGTGCAGTGTGTCACTCAGTATGTAGCAAAACAGGCAGACGAGCTTAGCTTGGAGCCATCTGATATCATCAACGTGCTGCGCAAAACCAGTGAAGGTCAGTTAAAATAAAAATCACTTTTTTAAATTTTTTTCCATTTGAAACTAAAATTGATTTCCATTTCACTCATTAAGGTTGGTATGAAGGTATGCGTCTCTCCGATGGAAAGAAGGGTTGGTTTCCATCAAAGAACACATTAGAAGTAACCACTGATCACCAGAGACGGCGGAAAGTGAGAGAGAAGTACCAAATCGAACAAACAATCAGTCAAAACACTTCAAGTTGACTCCTGTATACATGCTGCTGATCTTATTTGCCTACACCCCCCAATAGCTTCCTGTCACTCACACACCCAAAGACACTATGAAATTGAAGGGCATGCACACACGCACACACCTATTTCCCATTGAAGCAGGAAGCTGGGGCTAATTAGTAACCCCCTTACCATCATCATTTTTAAAATATAAAGAACATCAATTTTTATAAATGTTCAAAAGGAAGCCTGGATTGTGAAAAAGAAATTTTATTGGACAGATCTGCTGTTATCATGAGATGACTAACAGGACTAGCCCCTTCCATTGTGCCATTAGGCTCCACCTTCAGCTCCATAGAAACAGTGCAGGCAAGTTTTATTGCGTGTCTTCTTTGACTTTTCTGACACCTATCGCCTTGGATGAAGCATAACACAAAGGATTATCAATGCCTATGCAGAACAGCCTATTCAGAAGTCACCCAATACAAGGTTTACGAATATAAGTGTAAAATTTAATTTAAAAAGGGGCAGATTTACCTTAATAAATACTGATTGCCCATTTAATTTATTTTTCCAAATTTTAAACTATTACCTTTAGGGGTGTCATCCTCCAACTGGCAGTAAGTGCATTTTTTGATCTGTAAGAGTACAATGAATAAAGAAATGAATGCGTTAAGCATGGATGTAGGTAAAGTTATATCAAACTCAACAGCCTGATAGCCTTTTGGATAACAGTACCGCAATTAAGGAATATGCATTGTAATATTCAGGACTAGGATTTCCAAACTTTCTCATCTTAACCTCTACAATGTAAATCTTAAGTAAAGTTAACCTTTCAATAAATAAATGGTAATGATATTAACGTAATGATATTCACCTTCTCAATTACAAAACTCAGTTAAAGTGTTAACATGTACTTGTTTTAATTTTACACAAAGCAATTTAGCTGGATCACAATTTCCTACAGTTCCATCCTAAAAGCACACAAATATTAAGACCATAAAGCTGTGGTGTCTTTTATTCATTGTGAGAGCAGAATAGAATACCTCAGAGTATCCCACAACACAACAACAAGACTAAGAGAGCATGAGAATTATACAGGTCCTTTTCAAAAAAATTAGCATATTGTGATAAAGTTCATTAGTTTCTGTAATGTACTGATAAACATTAGACTTTCATACATTTTAGATTCATTACACACAACTGAAGTAGTTCAAGCCTTTTATTGTTTTAATATTGATGATTTCGGCATATAGCTCATGAAAACCCAAAATTCCTATCTCAAATTAGCATATTTCATCCGACCAATAATAGAAATGTGTTTTTAATACAAAAAAAGTCAACCTTCAAATAATTATGTTCAGTTATGCACTCAATACTTGGTCGGGAATCCTTTTGCAGAAATGACTGCTTCAATGCGGCGTGGCATGGAGGCAATCAGCCTGTGGCACTGCTGAGGTGTTATGGAGGCCCAGGATGCTTCGATAGCGGCCTTAAGCTCATCCAGAGTGATGGGTCTTGCGTCTCTCAACTTTCTCTTCACAATATCCCACAGATTCTCTATGGGGTTCAGGTCAGGAGAGTTGGCAGGCCAATTGAGCAAAGTAATACCATGGTCAGTAAACCATTTACCAGTGGTTTTGGCACTGTGAGAGGTGCCAGGTCGTGCTGAAAAATGAAATCTTCATCTCCATAAAGCTTTTCAGCAGATGGAAGCATGAAGTGCTCAAATCTCCTGATAGCTAGATGCATTGACCCTGCCCTTGATAAAACACAGTGGACCAACACCAGCAGCTGACAAGGCACCCCAGACCATCACTGACTGCGGGTACTTGACACTGGACTTCAGGCATTTTGGCATTTCCCTCTCCCCAGTCTTCCTCCAGACTCTGGCACCTTGATTTCCGAATGACATGCAAAATTTGCTTTCATCCGAAAAAAGTACTTTGGACCACTGAGCAACAGTCCAGTGCTGCTTCTCTGTAGCCCAGGTCAGGCGCTTCTGCCGCTGTTTCTGGTTCAAAAGTGGCTTGACCTGGCGCCTGTACACGGTGGCTCTGGATGTTTCTACTCCAGACTCAGTCCACTGCTTCTGCAGGTCCCCCAAGGTCTGGAATCGGTCCTTCTCCACAATCTTCCTCAGGGTCCGGTCACCTCTTCTCATTGTGCAGCGTTTTCTGCCACATTTTTTTCCTTCCCACAGACTTCCCACTGAGGTGCCTTGATACAGCACTCTGGGAACAGCCTATTCGTTCAGAAATTTCTTTCTGTGTCTTACCCTCTAGCTTGAGGGCGTCAATGATGGCCTTCTGGACAGCAGTCAGGTCGGCAGTCTTACCCATGATTGCGGTTGAGTAATGAACCAGGCTGGGAGTTTTTAAAAGCCTCAGGAATCTTTTGCAGGTGTTTAGAGTTAATTAGTTGATTCAGATGATTAGGTTAATAGCTCGTTTAGAGAACCTTTTCATGATATGCTAATTTGAGATAGGAATTTGGGGTTTTCATGAGCTGTATGCCAAAATCATCAATATTAAAACAATAAAAGGCTTGAACTACTTCAGTTGTGTGTAATGAATCTAAAATATATGAAAGTCTAATGTTTATCAGTACATTACAGAAAATAATGAACTTTATCACAATATGCTAATTTTTGGACATGTATACTGAAAATAACCAAATAATGGTATAAAAACAAACTGGCTTCCTATATCTTTTGTTATTATGTTTTGTTACAGAGGTTGTCAAATTACACAAGCGTATTTCGGTGTCAGTTTATGCATCACTTGGTACAAGATAAAGGAGGCAGATGCCACATGCCCTGTGACATGTTTCACGACCAATTATTCCTTAAACCCAAGTATCAATCTTAATATATTGTATACCTGTTAGGATTGTTATCTTGTTAATGTCTGATCAATTCCTCACCTAAGCCCGCAGGATGCCTTGTGTGAAAGTGGTAGGCTGTTTTTTGTGTGTTTTTCATAGGTAGAAGTGTGGGAGAATGTGATGGCAGGTAGATGGAAAGAGTAAGATTTTCATTTTCTGGATGGACACAGCCAAGTGGAACTCTGAACCCAACAGAAAGATAGAAAACTAACTCATGTAAAAAGTGGGACATACAAACAAATATACTTTATCCGATTCATACATTTACACACTTAAACTACATGTTTCCTCTGATGCCTAAATTTCAAACTTCAATAAAGAATGTATCTAAAGTTTTACTTGCCTAATTAGTCGGGGATACACAGTCAATGCACAACATAGTTTAGGAAATACACTCTCATAAGCCCCATCTAGTTGTTTAGTAAATATGTTTAACATTCTCTACAGTGCATTTCTGGTCTTTTCGCCCTAACTTTAGGCAGAAGTCAGCATTCATCTCTCAAACTGTGTCCTACAAATTCATAATTAATCAATTGTAAAGGGGTTTTACCTATAACGTGGTTGAGGTTGGCTCAGGGGTCTTAGGTGTGGAGGAAAAGGGGGCATGTTTCTCACCTCATTCCTGTAAATCACCTGATCACCATCATGCTGCATTTGAAACAGATTTATGGATAAAAGTTTACAAATTATAAAGATGGATTTCTGCAAATAGGCGATATCTATTAAAACAAAATGTTTTGAAATACTGACAATTGTCAAAAAGATATTTATCTTGAGATTATACATAACTGCTTAAAACAGATAATTAGAGGAACCATCATTTTAAATAAACAGCTTTTGCAACCAAAGTATATTCAAAATGCCAAGTTAACATTTAGACAAGCACTCCATTAGCTCTTGCTTAAACTACTCAAGATTTCACTATACACTGAGGACAAACTCTGTTGAAATATTACATTATATTATATATCTTACTGTTGCGACAGTGCCACAGGAGTCTATGGAGAAACTGAATATAGCTCTGGAATTGTCAGTCTCCAGTGGTCTACATGCAGGATCCAACAGGGCTGTGTGGTTAGGATTCACTGGGGGAGAAACACCAGCTGTGTCGACCATCACCACCATTCTTCCATCAGGAAGACACACTGTACAGAGAAAAAACAAAGCAAAAAGAAGAAACAAGCCCCTCCGAGACACATTTTTAATGTTTACTTCACTATAAACAGTCATAATTGTGTTTAATAATTTCAAAATCACACACAAAATTCAATAGTTTATATAAATTACCCAATAACTCTCTCACAGGAAACACACAGCGCTGCACATGAGTCTGCTCTTCTGCTGTTTCCACATGAACTAAACTCACCAGCACACTCACTAACAGACCTTGCAGTCCCAAGCCCTAAGAGACAGAGTAAAGCATTACATTGATCTTTCGGTGTAAAAATTATTTCAGTTCATACCAATTATCTTGTTACATGACTTCAAATTAATAATGGCTGGTCTTAGCCATTTCCTGTACCTCATAGGCCATACCAGGGGCATAGAGTGGAACTTCCAGGCTAAGGTAGAGCTCATGGGGATCCAAAGAGAATCCCCCTAGCTCCACCAGCTCCCAGTCAAGCCTCATTCCTCCTACATACAAACTCCACTCAGAGGAGTCTATATTACCGTAGTAAGCCAATGTACGCACACCCCGCACTGTACACTCCCCTTCAAGCTTCGGCAGGACTGAGAGACATAAAAGACAAGGATAAAACAAACGCATTCTGACTTTGTTCAAGAAGGGCACATTCAATGCTGCCTTAGCAGCTCACTTGGGACTTTTCCTTGCGTTTTGTATGCACCGTTTTTAGGAGACTTTCACACTGGCAGTTGGGTTCAAAACAGAGCATGATTCCCATGAAAAACTGGTAATGTGAACACGGTCATGAGTACTGAACCAGAGACTACACGCAGGAGGTGGTTTGAGTTTGGTTGCACTAGAACTCAGTTGTGCATCTCAGTATACATTTGCATTACATTGTAAAATAGTATAGCAGGGGTTTTCAACCCTATCCTGGAGCCTCCTCTGTCTCCCTCATCTAATACACCAGGGCCCGTATTCACAAAACATTTTAGCTTAGCACTAAGAGTTCTCCTAAATAGCAGTAAAAGTTTTTAGCTAAGAGTTTTCTCTTAAAACCTATTTAACAAAGCTGCTGCGACAAACTTTTACTAAGCAGTAGAGAAAAGTCTTAATCTAAGAGTAAGGGCGGGGTTGACCTCGTTACTATGGATGATGTCAGCATGCTCACTAACCATGCATACAGTGATTGGCTGATAGGGGAGGGGTCTGTCAGACATTTATTCACAGAAATATTGTTGTAAATATTGCCATATTCAAATAAAGTTTTAAAAAGTTTGCAAAAATGTTGCCACATTAAAATAAAGAATTTAAAATACAGGGCAAGTGTCACTTATGAAACAAGTGTTCAAATGATTGACAGCCTTTTACCTGTGTGCTTCTTATAATAAACAATTAGCTGATATGCATGTAAACAGACTTTTTAAAAGAGCTTTTTATGCTTTTAATGACACAGAATAGCGGAGAACTAACACAAAATAATTGGGTGAAGAGAAGGGGCGAGCAGCAAAATATTTCGAAACGGGAATCAAACTCAGGGCGCTTTGAGCAGAGATACGCTATAAACTGACACACTAACCGCTAGGCTATCGGTGCCGAGATAAAAGGCTTTTTTTCTATTCACTATAGAATAATCATGGCTGATAGCGAGATACGCAAACGTAAAACAAAACAACTGGACGCAAGAACAGCTGTTACTTTTTGCCCAAAGTAGGATATAATCAAATGAAAATTTGGAGCTGGGATAACCTCCAAGACTAAAAAAAAAATTGTGTAGGAAAATGTGTGCATATACATGCAGAGTGTTTCTAAAACGATTAAGTTCCGAGGTGATCACCAGCAACATCCATTTTAGGAAGGTTAGGATTTGATCTTGTGATTTAAGCATGATTTAGGCCGATTTATACTCAACGCGTTCTTCTGCACTGCAAGCATGTGCTGCCTGCGCGCGCACATCACCAAATTCTGCCCCCTGTTCCTAAAAGATCTTAAGGATAAAAGTAGCCTCATAACTTAGCGATTTAGGAGAAAATCTTAAAAGTAATGCTTAAAACAATCCTAAATTTAGGACTCCTAATTTTTGCTCTAAGAGTATTTCACAAAGCGTTTTAGCACTAAAACTAGCTCCTAAATCTGCTAAATGTTAGGAGTAGTGGAGAGGACTCCTAAGTCACTAAGATCAAGTCCTAAAACTATCCTATAATGGCTATTGTCTGCCTCGGAACAGAAGCATTTTAGAAGCATTGGATGATAATGAGCTTTTCAGAAGGTGCGGTCTTAATCGCAAAGGACTGCTGCAGAATTGCAACAAATAAAAACAACCCAATAATGCCACAGCAAGGTTTGAACAATCCTCGAATGGCAGCTTCCCATGAATGCAATAAATATTTTAATGAGGCTAAGGATTTTAATCTGCAATAGCATAACAAGGTTACATGAAAACATTATCGGCAACTTGAAAGTAATAAAGTTTAGCTGTAGCAGTTGTTTGTCACTTAAATTCTACAATCTCTGCCTTAATTTGCCTGACTTTGCAAAGAATACCAGCGCTTTTCACAGTCATATTTGCTTCTGGACAAAAGTGGGAAAGCTGCATTTATTTGCACACATATTTTCCCACACATCTTTTTTAGTTTTTGATGTTATCCCAACTTTGTTTTCACGAACAAGCTGGGTAAGAAGTAAGAGAACATAAAATTTTATTTTACGTTTACTTGCCTTACTATAACCTATGATTATTCTACCCTGTTAATTAAAAGGCTGTTTATATGCATACGAGGAGCGCACATGAGGCTGAAGATACACGTTTTAATGACAGCCTGCATTTTAAAATCTTTATTTGAATATTGCAACATTTTTATTTTAAAACCTTTATTTAAATATGATAAAATATTGCATGTTAAAATATTTCTATGAATGAATGTCTGACAGAGACCCCTCCCCTATCAACCAAACATTGTGTGCATAGTTAATAAGCATGCCGAAATCATCCATAGTAACGAGGTCAACCCCGCCCTTACTTTTAGCTTAAGACTTCTCTCTATTCCTTAGTAAAAGTTTGTCTCAGCAGCTTTGTGAATAGGTTTTAAGAGAAAACTCTTAGCTAAAAACTTTCACTAGCATTTAGGAGAACTTTTAGTGGCAAGATGAAATGTTTTGTGGTTACAGGCTCTGATCATGTGTACATAATGTATTGACATTAAACTAGTTTTTAACATGATAATTTTAGTCTTACATGTACTTTAATAAAATGTTATTAGCCTCGAGATAAATGTTGCAGTGAATAAATGCATATGTATGCAAAAGTTATTAGTAATATCCAATAGTCTAGTGGTAGAATGTTCATTAGAAGAGGCTGAGGGTGTCGGATCTAATCCGCCATCACATAACTTTTTCATCCCTTAATAAAATTAAATATATTCATCAGCGATCCTATACCAAAGACACATGTGTGTTTTGTTTTGATTTTTAACCGTGATGAGTCATAACCGAGGGATTAAAGCGCTCGCATGTGAACACTGAGCACGAGCCGCATTGAGAAAGTTGCGGCGCTAATTAACATCGCAACGAACATTAAGCATGATTTAAAAAAACAAAAAAAAACAAAAAAAAACTACAGATTCCAGCGTCAGCACCTTATTTTACAGAAAGGAATGTTTCATCAGCATATAGGTCCTTGCTGCGAGATGTTCAAAAAAGTGGTGGGACAATATCGAGCTTTGCAAAAAGTGTCCCACTCATCCCACCCGTGAATTACGCCTATGAAAATAAGTAATATGAAACACTAACAAAAGCAATTATGAGAAATGTTTTTATTGCAGCAGTCTTCAACAGTAAAACCAACACAACAGTGTTAAAATGTACAGTTTCACAAACTTTTTTGCAAATACTGGTCATGATGAGTTTTGGCCATCTGACTATTTCCATGGTCACGCATTGATGGATTATAGAGTTGTTTGTACCGGCGTACCTGTTCAGCCAAAACAGCTTTAAAAATTGTGAGAAATGGGGTGACACGCGAACAGTTCACTCGAGAAGCCGTACACACCGCCACGCGAAATGAGTGATTTCACAAACCCAAGCAAACTTGCGGACGCGTATAAATCACTGACTTAAAATCAGTCTTTACGTTGCACAGGTTTAGGAGCTAGTTTTAGCGCTAAACGCTTTGTGATACACTCTTAGAGAAAAAACTTATGAGTCCTAAATTTAGGACTGACACACCCATTATTTTTACGATTTTCTCCTAAATCGGCAAGTTATGAGCTACTTTTAGCCTTAAGATGTTTTGTGAATACGGGCCCAGATGCATATCATCAGCTCATTAGTAGAAACTGCAAGACCTGAATTGGGTGTGTCTTAAGGCGGGCGTACACGGTGCGATTTTTGAGGTCGTACGAGCTCGCATGCGATTTTTGTGGTTATCGGAGGGAATCGTCTCTTCTCGTATGGTCGGGGCTCGTATGGTGTATGACAACTTACGAGACGAGCAGAGTGCCTTACGAGCACTTCACGACCTCACGATCATTTTTAAACATGTCAAAAAACTTCGGGAGCTGTCGGATTGAAGACGTGACATGTGTGCTGTTGAACGAGCTGATTTGTTGAGCAAACTGCAAATGACCAATCAAAACCACAGAAGATGAAGAACATGACAGCGCCACACGGTGACTTGGACTATTGAGAAAGAGGATAACCTCGCTGAACATTGGCAAGAACAGTCAGCGAGCGCTGTATGAGGTATCGATCGGTGATCGATCACCTATTGTTTGCTACAGCTATTGCTAGCTATAGTGGTGGCCAACTAGCCCCCTCGACGTCCATAATATAGGTTAAAACATACATTACAATACTGTACAGTGCTGTAGCATTGCAGTTCCAATGTCTTTAATTTTATGCTTGTTAGCACTGCTGTAGAGGTGAAGTTTTGTCAAGTTTGCAACGAGTGTACACACGCAATGGTGATCAGACGGTTCCTGCATGTGTAGCAAAGTATCACAGCTCATATTTTTTATATGCAGCTATGAGATAGACAGAGAGCAGTTTTATTGAACAGTACATACACCCTCCTCTCAGAATG
The DNA here is from genome assembly GCF_049309525.1 of Garra rufa. Lineage (NCBI taxonomy): Eukaryota > Metazoa > Chordata > Actinopteri > Cypriniformes > Cyprinidae > Garra > Garra rufa. The sequence continues at coordinate 26,238,864 of NC_133365.1, forward strand.
TGATTACCTCGGAAATCGGTAGGTTTTAAAATCGTGCCGTGTACCACTGCGTCCGTAAAAAAAGTCACTCGTGACGTGTGCGTGACCATACGGTCTTCCGACTGTCCGAATTCGCACCGTGTACGGCCGCCTTATTAAGGGAGACATACAAAATGTGCAGGGCAGGGGAGGCTCCAGGACAGGTTTGAAAACCCCTGGTATACAGTAACATTCCATGTAGAAGAATATATATTTTTTTAATCATAAGACTTTTCATAAAGACTTGCACTTAATGTAGATAAACACTGCATTTTCTTTTAATTAGTGCTTTTAGTTTTTCATTGCTGTAAATGAGAGGGACATTACATACCTACATCCTGCAGCTCTGCCTCAACAGTAGCAGAATGGTTGTAGATCTCCCCATCAGGAAACAGAATGAAAGAAAATACCCCATAGAGAGTGTACCTCCTAAGCCTGTCTCCCAAATACTAAACCAGTAGAGAGGGAGGAAAGCATTTCTTATTAAAAAATATCAAAATACTGGCAAACCAGTGTAAGTGATATCACCTTTTGTGAGATGAGTGGATGAGAGAAGGGCATTTCAAACAAATACATGTAGGTGTTGTTGGGGAAAGGATTTTGAGAGAGACGAACTCCATTCCTTTCCATTTCCTCCCAGAGCACTGGCTGAGCTGCTACAGTAACATTTCCCAAAGAAACATCAGGAGGAAAACAGCACAATGAGATGGAAAACTCCCTCTGTGAAACAGTCTCTACAATGGCAAAAAAAAAAAGTCTGGCTATAAAAGACAAAAGTAACATAGCAGTTAGAGAACAGCAAGTAGATTGGTTTGTGTTCTCACTGTTAGTAAGTGTGATTGGTCGGGGAAGGTGATAAATAAAAAGTCCTCTGAATGTCCGCTGCTGAGTCAGACTCCATGCTGTATCCTCCCATTCGCGCAGCAGGAAAACATCCACAAAATATGACTGAGAGTATTGTCCATCAATCACGTGACTCTGACCAAGAACAGAAAAAAAAAAGATGGTTGGTAACAGAAATATTAAATTCAAATTATTAATTCAAATGTTAATAAATGGAAAAAGTGGAAAATGTGATACTTTTCAGCAAAAAGTGCAGATGACCTCTGGTGTACCTTTATGAATCCTCCTTCAGCTCCAAAAGGAATACGGATCTCTAATGTTCTGTTGTTGTCATGAATCATGTAACCACGCTGATGGGCGACACACTCAGACAGGTACTGCCCCCCAACACCCAACTTAAGACCTTTTTCTATGAAGGGAGGATGGACCAGAGTGGGGATGTCACGTGGTAAAGACCACAATACATCAGAACCATCCATTTGAGCCTGACCTAAGAGAGGATTTGAGGAGGAGGTGAGAGGGAAAAGAACTAAGGGGCTCAGTGGAACATTTGCATGAAATATAATTAGGTTTAGACATATAGTACATGAGTTTAAAAGTTAGGAGGCCAAAAATGGTCAGCAAGAATAACCTACTCATGGTGCAGGCCACTGACATGTCCACAGTCAACAGGGTCCATTTAAGCTTGTACAAGATGGTTGCACTGACCACTTCCATGTCAGTCTCACCCCACTGAAACCGTTCAGACAAAATTTGATTTTCTTAACAGCCCATTGTGAAACTGAAATTTAGGTTTGCATCTAAAAACCCTCTAACTGGAGTCAGTGTTTAGATGGGTTTAGTAATCTAGTAATCTCTGCTTTATTTTTGACCTGTTGTGTGTATGCCAGTTTGGATCCATAGGCACAACGCAGGACAATACGAGAGTCGGTGGTGTTAATGTGGTAGCCCAGCAAGTGTGCCATTCTTACTGGAACAGTCTCCTCCATCATGCCACCCCCCTGACTCAGCGCTGGTATACGGAAGACCACTCTCCATTCCCTCAGACCCTCACCCAACTCCTAAGACGACCAGAAAACATCATACGTATTGACAGCTTATGGGCCTTAACAAAAACAAGCACACACACCAAAAAGAAAATAATTAAGGGATTTTGGACAATGGTCAGCTTTGTTGAAAGCATTATTAAAGTTAGTTTGGTTGTCTTAAGTGAAAAATCACCGGCTGTCAAAAAGTTTAAAGTCAAAACTTTCTAAACTGTCTAAACTTTCCAAATTTAATTAGCAGTAATTTAAGCTACAATTTTGAAAAAATATAGGTTATGGCTTTATATTCAATTAGTGGCATCTCTGATTTTAAGCCAAATTACTATGTGATGCTGTTCCTTACTGTGGTTAAAAATTATTTTAATATCATGGTAAAGATTTTTCATATTTTGGTGTCTAATCTTTGATGAATGAAAGTTAATTCTGTTACTTCAGTTCACAGGTGCTGCTTGCAATGACAGAAAATCATTCAATCCAATCAGCAAAAGTGCTCACAGGCTCTTACCACAGGGCCTGGTGTTACCCATGCTGTGCTTATGCGATTATCGGGAGGCAGCGGTTTCTGCACAGACACCTGGGGGGGAGGAAAAAAGCATCACAGGACTTGCGTTTTCACACAACATTGTTTATATCACGAAATTTACACTTCATAATACAAAACATAAGAGATTTGTTTCACCTCCATGTAGCTCTGCTCACAGACAAGCTCCCGAGGTCCCCATGGGACCTGAAGAGGGCAGGTGAGCAGTAAAGGGTAGGATTTCTCCTTCCCATTTGAGTCCTGATTTATAAACCACACAAGCAACCTATACTCAGTCTCCCTCTGAAAAAAAAAAAAAGTAACAAACACTGCCGTTGTGCTTTATCACAACTTTATCACCATAAAAATATAGTGGTTACTGGAAATTTACTGTAACAACAACAAAAACAACATGCTAACAATGTTTCCCATATTGTTAGACGGCATACTGTATTGGTGCCTATATCTTTTACAACTTATAAACACACATTTCATCTTTAAAAACTTCTATTCCTGAATGACCAAAACCAGATTTTCATCTATAAAAGGTACTGATAACCACCATGATAATTCAGGTGGTAAAATAGAAAGGCAAATGATTAATGAAAGTTCATTGTAATAGTCGTGACTATAAAACATAGCCAGTACTTGTACATAGATGGTGAGCAGGGACATACAAATCAAGTCAAAACAGCTTTTAAGGAACACACAACACTACAATAATGCAATAAACATTAACTAAACACAAACAAGTATTACTGACAACTAAATAAAAAAATATATATATATGGCAATTTGTGGTTTTCACATGCAAAAATTACATTTACTATAAAACACAGTTATATTTAATACAACATTAAACCATTTACAGTTAACCAATGTTTTAGAAAAGCCTCGTTTTAGATGACCTTTCTCAGGTGTTTCTCACCTGGTTCTCCACCAGACAGGCCAGGAAGGAAACACGCAGAAGCAGGTCACCCCAGGAGTCGAGAGCCATAGTATAGCCACACTCTGTTGCCCACTGACCAGAAACCTCATGGATCTCAGTGTCTGCTGTAACAGTAAACATAATTACATAATTTCAGTTGCCAGATACAGGGTCAATTAGGGTAATCAGGGCATTTTTTGTTCCATCATAAGTCAGTCTACTTTCATATTACAAACAAGGTCAAGAAAATCATAAAGTAGTTGTTTTGTCATGTTATTGAGGCGTAATTTATTGGTCTTTATTCACCCATCTATTACACTTCAAACCAGGACCAACTCAAGTTATGTGAAATTATCCAGTCAATGCAAGGAAATTGTAATAATATATATAAAAAAAATTAAAAAAAAAAAACTGAATACCTTGAACTTCAAACCTAAATTTGTGGCCAAGGAAATTTGAGTAGACAGACAACCAAAAATGACGATCATGGCACTCTGTCCTGAACATACCTGAGAAACAAACACATCTTTTATAGCCTAGCATATCACTTTGTATTGTCCATAGTGCAACTGTCTATAGAAAAACATTTAATTTCCTTACCAATAGGTATGGAATCAGGAACAGAGAAAGGACATAAACCAAACAAAAGAAACCTGAAAACAGATTTTCATTTCACAGATATACGTTTACATTTAAAGGTAAAACGCAACACAAAACAAGACATCAGAAATTGATAGAATTTCCATATAAACTCAACAATACAACGTCTTCGAAATATATATAGGAAAGTTTCATTATTAAGGACAAATCAAAACTCACCACAGCAAAGAAACGTAATACATGACAATAAAGAAAGTTTCTGCCAACTGTAAGTAGTTTGAGTAGAGCAAAAATGATTCTTCAAAAAATGTTATCCCAATGAACGCAAGTCTTTTTTTCGATAGATCAGCAGTAGCGTGGCGCTTCATTTTGACTAGGAAGAGCACCTGTCAGATTGGCTTTATTAATCAATTAGGTCAAATCACGTGGTCCTATTTGTTTTCCTTTTTTATGAACACGTTTTAGCGCAAGAAGTTTGCACTAGACACCCGATTGAAGCTCATAAACGTATGGTACAATTCTTTTGATTAAACAAATGTTATTTTGAGCAGAATCTTTTTAATAAATTGGTTGAACCTGCTCATAGAATCAATCTGGTGCGCGTTTCTCCAAAAAAACATCGTTAAGTTCCACCGAACTCTATTGGCAACGACTTACAATCAGTGGAAAACGCACACGTGAACAGTTAATTCGGAAATAGGACACGCAAAGCTGACTCGACAGCAGCCAGAAGTGAGCATTTGGAGTAAACTTATATGACTGATGTGTTATTTTTTAATAGGCTACTTTAATAGCAGAAATGTTACAAATAAAATATACTGTAATTATGTTTATGACTTTATGGTGTATGAAACAATACATGAAACAAGCAAAATGTAATGTAAATTAATTGTAGTAGGTCTATTTATTGCACATGCAATCCATATTGTTAAGCTAATAGCTGCATCAAACTCTGGATAGGCCTATAAGTATTCTGCAGTAAGCTACTCTGCAATAAATCTGACAATAATGTCACAACGTTTGGCTAAGGAAAGTGTATGACATATTTTGAATAAAGCATCTCTGGAAAGCGAAAGGAAATGAAAGTCCGAAGGCTATAAACAAAGTATGAAAATGAACAAATTGCTGGGGATTTAGATTTTTATCATCTAAAATGCAGGTTATATGTTTTTCAAAAAAAAAAAAGAGAGAGAGAGAGAGAGACTAAGACCTAAAACAAACCTACAATAAAGAGACAAAGACATGCAATAAATATTTATGTTAGAGCAGGTATCTGTGGTAAAATACTTGGGATTGTGGATTGATTGACATTTGACATCTTTATTTAAAAAGGGTATCAATATATTAAGATGATTAGATGTAACAGATTGGGGTGTTAGCCGATAATCACTTTGTAGAGTATAGACGTTTTTCCTGTACACGGAAGTAAGTCCGACTCTTAACTGAAAGAATGCTTTGCATTTCCGATCTGCATTGTTTCTAGTCAAATTAGGGTATATTCCGAGCTAATAAACTAATGATAAACCTATTAAAATGTTTTTAAAAAGCAAATGGCTCCATAGCGCCATCACTTGGCAATGTTGCAATGACCGTCATTTGTCAGTGCCTCGCTTTAATGAGTGTGTAGTTAACACGAAGCAGCGGACGTTAGCTACATTAAAAACAGATGGACGCTATTTGAATGGGTTCCTATGGAAACCGGAACAGAAAAGCATTCAATCTGACGTTAGACTTCGTAATGGCGGCGCTCATCGTTTACTCAGGAAAAAAGGTCTATATTGTGCTCTGATTAGTATATCTACAATTGACTATGGCAGTTTTAGTTTTATGGCTTGTTCAGCATCATCGTCTTTGAAGAAAAAGATTTAATTATTTATAGAAGGTCATGAAAATAGGACTCCAGATTAAAAAGTAAAAGTGAAAATCTGGCAATATGATTAGGCTATTCAAAATTGACCATATCCCAGCAAACATTGGTCCGACGGCGACGTCCTGTCCCTGGCCAAAAATAGTCGCGGTAGGACGACAAAATATGTAAATTTTTTTAACACAAAATATTTCTTAAAAATGCATTCAGATGCATTTGTACATGTCTACAATTATATGTGGTTGCATGTAAAGTTGTTACTTTGACTTTTAGCTGAGTGTAGTTCAAAATATACCCGGTTGTGATTCGGTTGTGAAAGGACGTCCAGCAGGTGACGTCTTTTACACGTGCATTTATAGTCCATCGTCAACCTCTTTAAAATCCTTATGAAATATGCAAAAGCAATTGTGCTTACATTCACATTCACATTGGCATACAGTAATTAATTTAAGTGCCCAAAGTAGTTTCTCAAGAGGTTGTTAATAGACGTCCACTGACGTCCTTTAAACGTTTAGTAAGACCCATGCAAACCAGCACGGAAATCTTTATTTAAAAAACTTCCATTTGTTTTACATCTTGTTTTA
>NC_133365.1:26245769-26278531 GCF_049309525.1 Garra rufa
CTAACTTTAGCCCAAGTTAATTTAACTTGACAGTGTGCTTATACTTGCTTTTGGTTCCTCCGAGTAAAAACAAGTAAAAATAAAATACATTAATAAAATACCTCAAAAATGTACTTACCCATCGGTGAATTTTTAATGATTTGTAAACTCAAAAAACTCTCTCCTGGTGTACGTTACGGCTCACTCCTCTTCTTCTGGTGTTTTTGGCGATTTTGCCAAACCAGCATAAAAAGATGCATTACCGCCACCTATTGATCTGGAATTTTGAGTATACAAACTGTCATATCTCGAGATAATCTGCTATAGAGATACCATATCGCCAGAATTTGTAACAACATCTTGGCAGCAGTTTTTTGCATCCAGCTCAGACTTTAAATTGTGACTTACTTATGTATATAGCCTATATATATTTAATCATTAAAAACGAAATAATTAAATCATATTGTAATGTATGGGAAACTGGTGGAATAATGGGTAAATGCAGTGATTTCACACTTAACTACAAGCAATTTGTGAATAGAATTTGACATAAAACAAGATGTAAAACAAATGGAAGTTTTTTAAATAAAGATTTCCGTGCTGGTTTGCATGGGTCTTACTAAACGTTTAAAGGACGTCAGTGGACGTCTATTAACAACCTCTTATGAAACTACTTTGGGCACTTAAATTAATTACTGTAGTATGCCAATGTGAATGTGAATGTAAGCACAATTGCTTTTGCATATTTCATAAGGATTTTAAAGAGGTTGACGATGGACTATAAATGCACGTGTAAAAGACGTCACCTGCTGGACGTCCTTTCACAACCGAATCACAGCCGGGTATATTTTGAACTACACTCAGCTAAAAGTCAAAATAAAAACTTTACATGCAACCACATATAATTGTAGACATGTACAAATGCATCTGAATGCATTTTTAAGAAATATTTTGTGTTAAAAATTTTTGCATATTTTGTCGTCCTACCGCGACTATTTTTGGCCAGGGACAGGACGTCGCCGTCGGACCAATGTTTGCTGGGATGCCAGTTTAAAAAAATTTGCCTGTAAATCGGCTAAATATGCGCGAGTCATTGCTGTGATTGACAGTAATAACCGGTCCGGACCAAACAAATGACAAGCTGATGTAAAAAAAAAAAAAAAAAAAAAAAGAGCTTAAATGATTCAAACTAAATTCAGAGTAACAAAACTACAGCAGTAACAAGTATGTGTTGGTTAAATATAGGCTATTTAATAGATTTTACAGTTCAAGATAAAACTTAAAAGTAGTTATTCAATTTTATAAAATATTTCAAATTTCTATCGATTCATATTAAGTGCATTATTTAATTATTATACCATAAATATTTAACGTATTTGTAGTGAACTATATATTAGTATTTAAATAATTCACCCTTATAGGCTGTTTGTGTGTGAGCTATGAATTTCTGCACTTGCTATACTATATAATGTTACTTACAATTTATTACTATAGTAATTTTATAATAAATCGAAAAGCAAGACGTCTTGAAAAATATAGGGAGAGGCAGCTGCATAATAAATAATCCTCTGCTGCCATCTATTGGTTATATGGGTAATTCCATATTATTTTAGCCAAAAATAGACGTTTTCCGTGAAAAGTCATTTTTTCCGATGCCTTTTTTATGAATGAAAAGTGAGTCCATGAAGTACATTTTATTTCACAGCTATAGAGTTAGAAAATAATAAAGGCTTTGAAATATTGCAAGATTTTAAAAATGTGTTCATGACTATAAAGGCAAGTTAGTGATTATCAACAATACGATTAAGATGTCCTGGAAGAGAAATATCGCTAGCTTGCTAACGTTAGCCTAAACACGTTATGAGTGTTTAGCTGTCAGCATTTAAATGTACAACTATGCAGATACGGAGAGTACCGGATTACCAGGCTCCGCATTTAAATTATATGTTGTTAGATGAGCTCCAAGGCGGATCATCAATAAAGACCTCGCCAACCTTGACGGCCATCGGCACTACACCACAGGATCCTGATGAGTTCTCTACAATCGGACATTGGTACAAACTGTTGTTTGGTCTGGCCAGAGGAGAACTGGTCCCCCGACTGAGCCTGGTTTCTCCCAAGGTTTTTTTCTCCATCTCTGTCACCTGTGGAGTTTTGGTTCCTTGCCGCTGTCGCCTCTGGCTTGCTTAGTTGGGGACGCTTTCCAGCGATATCGTATACTATTTGAACTGAACTGACGATGATATCACTGAATTCATTGATGAACTGCCTTTAACTGAAAATTGATTGTTAAAATAATGCGTTACTTACACACTATTGTGCTGTTTAAATACTGTTCAGTTGCTTTGACACAATCTGTATTGTAAAAGGCGCTATATAAATAAAGGTGACTTGACTTGACTTAAATAATATGAAACTGAATGTTCATGCCGCTAACATTGTTTATAATGTTGCAATTATAATTTTCCTCAGTTTCTAATAAGAACGAGGCACTAGATCAGTCTCAAGAGTGTCCACCTAATATATAGCACATATATATGGGCAAATTCCAAATGGAAGTGCGCATCCCTACGCCCTACTCCCTCCGAAGGGCAGATCCCTTTGAAGTGAGTTCTTTTAAGGGAGTAGGGCATTTCTGTCTCTTTTAACCGTTTGGAACTCCATTGGCGAAGGGAATGACTGACGAAATGTTACCTTGACAACGCTGCGCAAACGTGATCACTAACGGAAATCACTTCCGTGAAGTGACCATGGAATGTTCCCTTCGCTAACGGCCTTCTGGAAGGGCCCTTCGTGAAGGGATTAAGTTGCTCACTTTCGTTTGGAACGTCCCTACAAATGGCGTCCCCTTCTAGAAGTGCCCTTGAAGGGCGCAAAATAGCCGTTTGGAATTCGCCCATAAAATGAGCCTCAGTGGAAGTTTACGAGCTTATGATCATTTTTAGTGTCTACTTTGAATGAATCTTGAGTAAATCATGTTCATATTTAAAGAGGGATATGCAAAACGCGTGAACCGGAAGCAACGAGACCTGTTTAGCAGAAAACGGAAGCCTGTTGGGCATGAAGCCTATTGATGCTCTAAAGTGTGCCGCACGAGTCTCGAAAAGTGAAGCCAAAAGTTTTCGATCGCCCCCCAGTGGCTGGCTGCAGTATAGGTCATAAACCCCGCCCTCTCCATGTAATCTAATGGGATTTGAGCCAAACTAAATAATCGAATTACACTTAATAATTTTTTTCCAAAGATGGTTTCCATCGTGTGAGGTAGTTCTTATAATGCTGATTCATGTTCGAGTGTTCATTTTTCAAAAAAGTTCGCTTTTAGGTAGTTATTTTATGCTATAAAAACGGGGTGTGGTGTCATGATTGTGATCTTGCGATTGGGTCTGCGGGAGTTTGGGCGGGACTTTGATACCGCGGCTCCGCCTCGCGACACTACTGCGCAGACTCTAGGTGCGTTCCATTCGACCGTAAGTGGACTGCGAAGTGGACTTCACAGGGTATTCCGCCATCAAGTGAGATTCCAAATCGAAGGGAGCGAACATGTTCAGTTCGAAGGGCACTGCGAACGGCATAGGGAATAAGGGAACATCAGTACTTCACTTCACAGGAAGTGGACGGGGAAAACTACCCAACTGTCATTGCGCACCGCGTCAACAGTTTGAAGTAACCAGTTTTAAAGGCTCTGAAATGGAGCGGTTGCAATAAATGTTGTTATTATTATACAAATTAGAGTGTTTATGAATGGTTATGGCGATTCATGGTACATTTGCATATTGTATTTTATGAATGAAAGTAAAACTGGCGGGGTGAAGCTCTGTCTTGTTTTATTTAATGTTACCACAGGATAGTTAAATACTATAGTTATAGTTAAAGGCTGTGTGTGGGGAAAAAAGTGCGTGAGATAAGACCACAAAAATCTGTTAATCTGTTAACGGTCTAAACATATACATTTGGACTATATTTTTTTAGATACATGCGTTTATATGTATTTTATATGTATTTAAATTTGAAAGTAAAATAAATTACAATATTTATTTATGTTAAATCATAATCTGCGTGACCCTGCCGTTGATTTGCTTTGATGACGTTCCAGGGCATTCCAAATGAGCGATTATTGTCAGCGAAGTCCACTTCAACGGATATACCGTGCTAAGGGAGTAGGGAGCAGTGAACACTGCGTAGGGACCCTGTCGATCGGAACGCACCTTCTGGCTCCAAACGAATCTCTACTGCGCAGAATCTGGCTCCAAATGACGTAATTTCCCCCAAGATGGCAGCGGCCATATTAAGACATTTTAGGTGCGTTCAGGTGCGTTCGACTTCATGCGGCGCCGCAAGAAATCGGCTGCCGCCTTACAGAACAATGCATTCTGGTAAGATCATTTGTCCGACTTTGATCGGCGCTGCAGCCGCCTTTCGATCACGTGTGCCATCAAAGTACCGTGAGAGCAAAACGAGAGCAGTCGCAGAGGTCAGGCGCTGCAGCTGCTTAAAATCGGCTGCGAAAGCCTTGATGACGACACACTTTATTCTCATTGGTCAGATTATGTGACGACAAGCACGACGTGTGCTGCGTGTTTTTTCTTAAATAAATTCCTGTATGGAATCAATCTTTATATCGAATATCTAATATTCAAACAAAACATTATTGATGAAAATGAAGATTAGGCGATATGGTAAATATATATTCTTATTGTATAAGAGTAAAGTTTGGGGGGGGGGGGGGGTGGTCAACCAGAGGCCGTTTTTTTATGGATGCTGTGAGAGGCTTCACTACACTGAATAAACTGCTTATATTTGAAAAATGTCCTATAGCTAACTACAAAACCAAGATACAAATAATAAACGTCATATTGCATTACATTAAAGTAACTCACATACTTGATATGATCAACAAAAAAAGCAAAACGATTGTATAGAATAAATAGGGGAAACGTTTTTCTTTTATTTATTTATCTTATGTAGTTTCATTTCTTCTTTTTCTTTATTCCTTTTTTTTTTTTGTATGTTTGGAGGGGAGTTGCTAGACCTAAAGCTCTACTGGGGCACAGGCCCCCCATTACTCATTAATTCAGTTGTTGCATGTAGTTTCATGTCTTTATTTTGGGATTAACAACGTAAATTATAACTCAAATTTGAGATTTTACTGGGGCACAGCATATTTTTAAAAAGTTTAAAAAGTTTCATCCTCTATAAGTGTCCGACTTGACTGCCGTCTCTTTACTCCTCCCCCGACTGCAAGCGGCTGCTCTCGCCAGCCGGCGGCAGGCTAGTGTAGTGCATCTCGAACGCACCTATTGGCTTCACTTTCCTATATGGAATGAAGCGGAGATGAGTCGTCCATCTTTTTTTACAGTCTATGCCATGGTCTATGCTCTAAACTCCATCTCAGTAGGTGGCGGAAATGCACAATACGTTTGCTTGCCAACCGCCACTTAATCAAAGGAAGAAGAACTGCAGTCATGTGACTGTGGAACATCCGATGTTAACACATAATTATTTTCGTTATCATGGAAGCTGTTGTTGGTGAAATTGTTGCCCCAGAGGATATAGAGGTAATCTGTGGTGTTTCACTATGTCTGTTTAAAAAATAATAATATGAAACAATAGGCTATCTGAAAAATATGATCATGTGCAAAAACAATCCACATTTGCCAAATGCTCTATGCTCTGTTACCTCCAATTAATTGTCTGTATGTGAATGCTTAGAGCTTTTTATTTCCCCTGATGATCAGTTGAAAGCGAGGCTTTGGAGTGGACACGTTGTCAACTTTGTATTATTCTGATTTTCAGAAATTCGAGAAGAAATACAAGGCAGAGTTGTCAAAGGGTTCTGTGTCTAAAGACACGCAGTTCGAGTATGCGTGGTGTCTAATCAGGAGCAAACAGTCGGAGGACATCAAGAAGGGAATAGTGCTACTCGATGGTAACTGAATACTAAAACTCTTTAGTTTTATCCCATTTTAAACCTGTAGTATCAATGCCGACAGCAATCACAAGCCCATCAAAAGTTAATTTAGTTGGGAAAGGAAAAACAAATCTTAAATCTCTATTGTCATAAGTTATTTTGATGTCTAAGAGCAATCGAGGTAACAAAACGAAAACTTCCTTGTTGCAGAACATCTTCATTTTATTGGATTAAATCAAAGAGGTACAAATACACAAAGAATAAATGTTTTGATTAAATGTTTTAATAGATTAAGTAAGATCAGTTTGGGATCAGTAAGATTTTTAATGCTTTTTAAAGCAGACTTTTCTGCTCATCAAGGCTGCATTTATTATAAAAAATACAGAAAAAAAACCTGTAATATTGTGAAATGTTAATGCAATTTACAAAAGGTGGTTTTCTATTTTAATATACTTTAAAATAAAAAAATATATTTTATTTCTGTGATGCAAAGCTGAATTTCAGCATCATTACTCCAGTATTCAGTGTCACATGATACTTTCTGAATGATTGAAAAGCATTCTAATATGTTGGAAACGGCTGTGCTGCTTAATATTATTTTCGGAACATGTGGTACTGGTGGATCGTGTACTAAGACTGGCGGAAATGCAAAGCTTCAATTTTCTAGGCTGATAAGATTAGGAACTACACTCCCATTCCGGCGTAATAGTCAAGGAATTTTTGTGCCGTAATAAGGCTGAAGCAGGAGCAGTAATACCACGCAGCACGTGCAAATGCAAATAGCTGGGAACTCATTTCTGATAATACTCCGCCTGCTTTGGCCATATTACGGCAGCAAACTTCCTTGACTATTACGCCGGAATGGAAGTGTAGTTCCTAATCTTATCAGCCTAGAAACTCGCAGCTTTACATTTCCACCGGTCTTAGTACACGATATAACTACAGAAGAGTCAAGTTTTGAATACAACAAATATGGAAACTCGTTGGTCAATTTTGAACGCGATGCTATTGGTCTAATAGGATTCAATGATCTATGCTAAAAGTGATATCGCAAGAACAGGAGAACGGCTGAATGGATTTCAAAACGGTAAAACTCAACTTATTAACTCGGGTGGAGTTGGAGAATGAGCCTATTTCCAAAACAAGTGGAGTGTTCCTTTAAAGGGTCCACTACTGAAACATTTTCTATGTGGTAAATCTAAATATGATCATCTGAAATGTTGTAGCTAGCTACCCTAATCAAAAAAACATCTAAAACCAGCCTAGGCTGGTTGGCTGGTTTTAGCTGGTTAACCAGCCTGGTTTTACCTGGTTATAGCTGGTCAGCAGGCTGGTTTTAGAGGGGCTATGGCCACTTTTTCCAGGCTGGTCTTAGCTGGTCAGGCTAGGAGACCAGCTAAAACCAGCTACTTCCAGCTTAAACCAGCTAAGACCAGCCAACCAGCCTAGGCTGTTTTTTTTTAATTGCTGTCGTAATGAGTGGTGTAAACAGCTTCCTGTCCATACAATACTTGTTAAATTTCCTATCCCTTTGCTCAGTAGCTCATCAGCAGCTACCCAACGAGCTGTCTAATCACATCATTACATTAAACATTACTCAAAGCATGGGCTTATTTTGCAACTTCACAGTAGTCAGGTGCAGCAGCTCTTGTTATCTGGATTCTAGATGACAACACTCTACTCTTATCTGATAGGAGGGACAATGACAAGGTTATAAATGTTATTGTTTGATTCATGTGGAGGCAGACTGTCTTTAGTTGAACTGAAGTTTGAAAGTAAGCAGTGTTACAGAGATGTTCATAGTTCACTGTCTTGCTGAGATATTTGTATACCGGCAAAGTCAAATAAAAGGTGTGGACGCAGTGAATAGGGCAGGGGGGAAATAGGCCCTTGACTATAAAAATGAAAAGATTAAGAGTGTAAATATTTTTCCCCACATCAACCGCCTGAGCTCCTGTTAACTGAATCAACTTAGTATGTACACTACCAGTCAAACATTTTTGGATGGTTAGATTTTAAACGTTTTTTTTATTTTTTATATATAGTTTCTTCTGCCCACCACACCTGCATTTATTTGATCCAAAATACAGCAAAAGTTATATTGTGAAATATTTTTACTATTTAAGATAACTTTTCTATTTTAATATATTTTCAAATGTAATTTATTCCTATGATCACTGCTACATTTTCAGCATCATTAACTTAGTCTTCAGTGTTACATAATCATTCAGAAATCATTAAATATGCTGATTTGCTGTTCAAGAAACATGTTTTGTTGTTATTATTAATATCAGTGTTTAAAACAATTGAGTACTTTTTTCAAGATTCTTTAATGAGTAGAAAGATCCAAAGATCAGCATTTATCTGACAAAAGAGCTTTTTTAACATTATTTAATATACCATTCAAAAGCTTGGAGTCGGTGTAATTTTTTTTTTTTTTTTTTTTGGCTGGGGAGAGGGGTTGTAGAAATTAATACTTTGATTTAGCAAGGCTGCTTTAAATTGATCAAAAAATACGTTAAAGACAGTGCTACAAAAGATTTCTATTTCGGACAGGCTAAATGCTGTTATTCTGAACTTTCTATTCATTAAAGAAACCTGAAAAAAATCTACTCTGCTGTTTTCAATAATTATAATAATAATAATAATAATAATAATAATAAATGTTACTGTTTTACTTGTACTTTGGATCAAATAAATGCAGGGTTGGTGCGCAGAAGTGACTTCTTAAAAATTGAAAATTTTACTGTTCAAAAACCTTTAGACTGGGAGTGTATACAGATTGTCAGGTCGAGATTTGAACATGGATCCCATCACATTTAAAATGAAAGCTTTGCCACTGAACTATAGTTGGATCAGTAATGTGACACTCATTTTTTTTGCCAGCATCTAATAATTTCTTCAAAAATACATTTAGAAATGCACTTAAAAATCCAGTGCTTTTGATTCTCTGTTCAAATGTAATATTTACAATCCCCATAATTTTGTCTTGTTAATAAATCTAAATATGGAATGCTTTATCTTTCACCAGAACTTATCCATAAGGGTACCAAGGATGACCAGCGGGATTACCTCTTTTACTTGGGTGTTGCCAACTATAAGCTCAAGGTTGTTGTCAGAGCTTTTCATGTTTTCAGATGAAAATTCATATTGGAATGATTTAGCTACTGTCATTCTCGTGTTTTTCGTTAATTTCAGGAATATGAGAGAGCTCTGAAATACATCAGGACTTTACTGAGGAATGAACCAGGAAATTCTCAAGCTGAAGAACTGGAGAAACTGATTGATAAAGCCATGAAGAAAGGTGAGCGTGAATATTGTCCTTTAAGTCCTTTTTTTTACTGTTTTGTATAATGAAAGTCAATTTCTTCATTCAAGAGTATATGCAGTATCCACCTTTTTACTAAGTAACTGACGAGCACTGCAATAATGGATTCTAAATTAGGTAAACCACAGCTACTGAAAGCGCTTACAAATGGCAGAGAAAAGAAACAATAGATGCTCAAAGGCGAGCAGAGCTGAAGTGGAGAGAACAAAGACACAGGTCTTTAGGAAGTTTTATTCACTTTCCTCTTCTTACTATCTCTAGGAAAGCAGTGAAGACTTTGCTTCTTTTGTTGCCCTTTGACTGTAAATTACAAACAAATGTCGCACAATTTGGTATCGTATCAGTATTTCATTTTCAGAGTTGTTGCAGTTAAAATAACAACAGGTAGCTAGTAGTTCACCAAATGCGACCATTTCACGTCATCGAAATAATGGTGCCCCCATAGTCCAAAATATGTATCAAACGATGTTGATTTTTTTTTTTAAATAACATAAATCTTTCATTGATTTTCTTCTACATATTTCAGTCAGAGAAATAATTTACATTATATTAGGCCATACAAGTCTTAATACCCAGGGTACCCGTAAAAAAAAAAACATGATGTAGGTCCCGTATATAAAAAGTCTTTACATTTATCAAGATTAAATGGGGAATTTGCATTTAACATGCTTCTTATTGTTTTGTTTTCTAGATGGGCTGGTTGGAATGGCAATTGTTGGTGGCATTGGCCTGGGTTTGGCTGGATTGGCTGGTCTGATTGGTTTAGCTGTGTCTAAGAAATCTGCATAAGAGGATGAGCCGAGCCAAATCATAATGCTTTACAAATGATGAAGTATTAATCCCTCTTTTGGGTTTGGAGTCATCATGACATTGACAAAGAACCGATTAACTCGCTGATGCCTTACTAACTTTTCCTTTAGAAAAAGCCAGTGACAAAGCAGAGCTGCACCTCTTCACATTTTTTTTATAAAAAAGGAAGGAACTCCCACAATGTCTGTTTTTGTTACGAAATGTATAAAAGGGATTTAATGATCTAGATCTTAAAACTTTTAGCATTTAATTGTTTTAACTTATTTATTATTTATATTTGTAATTGTTTTATTCTATTTATACTTTGTATTTGTACAAATGTCTTGTACATTACAGTTAAAGTTTGTTTAATTTTTTTTTTACGTACCACTTCATTAACAGCATTTTTGTCTTGTATTTACGTTCACCTCCTGAAATATTATAACTAAGTGTATGTTTAAGTCAAACGCCAAACAATTTGTATATTTATGATGCTGCATTTTATTTGAACAGATTCTTAGGCAGTTTGGAATAACATTTCTTTCAGATGTTAGAAGCAAATGCTGTTAGTAGACATACCCTTTTACCTAAAAGCCTGCTATTTCTAAGTAGGAATCTGTGTGTAACCATCGATACAGAAGACAACAGAGAGTGCAGAGGCTGACTTATATAATATTATTGTTGAAAATGAGGTGTTTTGTGTTAAAAACATTTTAAAACTAATGGTTTTCATTGTTGCACTACTTCCCCCGAAAAAAAAAAAAATGTTTTCCTCACTGTGATCTGTGTTGCACTGAGATTATCTGATTGTATTTGTGTTTTATTTACACCTATTTTAATAGTGCTTTTTGTCAACTTTAAATGCGTTGCAAATAAAACTAAACCTTATTGTGCTTTCATTTTTACTTGTAGTGGGGATGTATATGGAAATATTTATAATTTGATAGAAAAGAGAATGCTGGGTGAGTTACACACTAAAGTTTAATATTAAGGTTTAAAGGTTTGTTTAGATTATAACCTTTAATATTTTAATTTGCTTTGTGCACAAGCTGTGAAAAGCTGCTGTTCTTTTAATACGAGAGGAAGAAAGCTGATGAAGCAAACAGTTTATTAAGCATGAATAGTCACCCAGGAAACATGTACGTCTTTTCAGGAATGAAAAGGGGGGGGGGGTGTTATTGTTTTATTGCTGTGGCTCTGCCAAGTCTTGGCTTGAATGTGTAATTTATATGTGTCTTGAAAGGATTTATTCAGTCACAAACAGCTGTCCACTCCCCCTTTGTTGAAGTTAAAGATCCCACTGTCAGAGGAGCATTTATTGAGGTGTGATGAAGGCTTATAGCTGTCCAGTTATCAATACTTACCTAAGCCTATAGCCTAGTTTAAAAACAATGAGATAGTTGAGGTGGTGTCTAATTATCAGTCAGATGATAAGACATCAAAGGTTCCTCTTTATATCTTATTATAATGATAACAAATTCAGCTGGATGTGCATACAGAGCGAAACTATTCATACAATAACATCACACAGTCAACCATTATTTAACATACTGTATAACATCATACAATCAACCAATACCTAGCATAATTTATGAATTGTAAATATATTGGGATTATTAATAATTAATTAGTCCTTATCCTAAATCCTTATTCAAATGTGTAAAAATGTAAAAAGTTCCCAGTTTATGATACGTCAAGTACAACTGATTAAGATGAACCAATTGAACTTAAATGAACTGATTGAACTTGCCTGAAATACCTAATAAATTCAAGTAATTTGTGCTTTTATGAGGTAATAAAATTAACATAATCTGAAATCATAACATTACAAATTTGTAACATATTTGTCATTTTAATGGTATGGATATAATACCTTCAATAACATCACCCAAAATGTATTAATAACTTTTCATAAAGCTTTAGTGCTACAAATTATACAGGATAAACCATACACTGTAACATCTTTTAAAGTTGTATGAACATTCAGCCCCTCCAATCTAAAGAGCACATAAAAGTAGATAACGCACTGAGGTGCATCTTTAGCTTTCCTTAGAACATGTTAATGCTTAACCACTGCAAATATTAATGGCTATGAGAATATGAGTAAATATGAGTACATGTACTGATTGGCCAAATACACTTTCAAAAAAGTACATTCTTAAATATTTTCAAACTATTTATTTTATTCTTTTTGTTTCTAACCACCTGAAACATGGTATGTAAAGATAATACTTTCTCATGACTAATAAAATTATCTTAAATGATCTAAAAAAATTATCTTAAAAACTTGTGTAGTATTAAAATGCAAAAACAATTTCAAAAGACGTGTCTTTTTATATAATTTTTATTTTTTAATCTTAATTTATTAATTCAGAACTATAAGCATTTATCTTTAATTCTTAAATGTTACTCAACCATTTTTCACTGTATATTAAAATATTACTGAATTTACTGTATGGTTCTTTGGAGTAAGTTGATGTTACCTTATAGGTTTTTCTATAGCAGTAAACGTGCGGTACCCTTTTTATAACTTCTGGCAGCTACCAGGCGTAATAATCAAACAGCTTAGTTAGAGACTGTTGTACAGTAAAATCATAAATGGCCCCTGATGTTCATTACAAGGTTAAATTCCATTTATTGGTGCAACATGCCATTGAATACTGCAGGTTATTTCATCACTGCACATAGCTTGCAGTGGTATTATGAAATCATTGTGCTGTATATACAAAAAAAAGTAATGAGCATTGATTTTGGTTGGTGATTCGTTTTTGCCTTAGTCAAAACGCTGGGTTTATGTGAGATTAAGAGGCAACACGGCTTGACAAGCAGCCTATATATATATCTTGGAAAATTATGCACAACAGAACATAGATTGATCTCCAGCCACCCAGAACACCTTGGAAAAGCAGAAGATCCAGAAATATGAAAGACATACTGCAAATTTTTGCACTTCTCTTGGGTTTTTTGGCATGTGGGTCTGCTGTATTATCACTACATTATTACTCCTGGAAAATATCTACAGACGATGATAATGTCATCCTCACCTCCGACATTTTTGAGAACCTCTGGATGTCCTGTGCGGTTGACTCTACCGGTTCTTTCAATTGTTGGAATTTTAAGTCCATGCTGGCTTTACCAGGTAAAACACTCTCCATGAGAACTGTATAAATAGCTGCAATAACAAATAGTATAAATCATTATACTACTCCTATTGTAGTATTACTATTATTCCTTGTTTACTGAATTTAAGAGTCACAGCGTGATTCACAAATGTGTTTCAGGTTTCTTTAATTTATGTTGAATAACTTATTTATAAACAAGAAGTTAGCATATTGACAATAGTATGAAATCACAATGAGGTTATGTTTCGTACAGCATATCTGAGAGTGTGATATTGCTTTTATACAGTTATATAAACAAGTAATTGAAATTGAGTCACTTACATTTAAGACAAAATTTAGTTTTTATGTTCTTCATAAATAAAAACATTTATAAAAGAAGCCAAAAAATGGTGATTTGCCTGTTACCAAGCACTGTACAGACTGAAAGCAAGCTTGGAGCACCATTTATGAGTGAAGCCAAGCAACAGAGTTTTCTATTTTTCACTCAAGTTTTTCAGTATTTGCTTAGCCATTTTTAAATGTTTTTTTTTTTTTTGTATTTGCTCAGTCTGGGTTTTCCATTTCTCACTCTCAGCTTAGTAGTGTGGGAAACTCGCTCCAAGTGATCACAGAGCAAGAGAAAACAAAGATTCTGATACTGTCAAATATAACCACGCAAAATTGCTTTCATTCTTGATGAAAAAAAAAAAAAACACGTCCCTGTTCTGCTTCCAGTCTTTGCATACTCTGGTCTGCAACAGCTAACATAAAATTGAAGTGATACAAGCAGAGAAAAGCCCTAATGCTGTTGAATAAAATTTTGTGCTGCAGGGATAACTTATTTGTCAATACGGTGTTGAATAAGTTTTTGGTTACATACCTGAAATACAACAAAAGCTCAAGATTTTTAAAATAAAAAATACATCAGTAAAATATAAAATACATCAGTAATACTCCTTTTTTATTATATTTATTAATTTATTTATTTTAATTGTCTTGAAAATGTTGGATGCTAACAAGTGGCTAAATGAAAATACATACAGAGGTTGTCCGGGACTTTAAATGTCATCACACAAACAGGAAAACTCATCTCACTGGTCCATTTTCACAGTCTTGCTGTGTTTATAATAATGCTTGTGCAAATGTTTGTTTTTTTTTTTTTATTAAATAAACACTGAAAGAGTTGTCAGAACACTGTGACACTGAAGTCATGCAACCGTGGTGTAGTTTGTTTACAGTGTTTAGAGGGCTACTTTGGAAATATAAAAGGTTACAGATTACCTATTTGAAATGTAATAAGTAGTTTAACTATTTCAATTAGGTTATACTTTATTTTAAGGTGTCTTTGTTACAGTGTAATTATATATTTAAGTACTGAGTAATATTAATTAACTACTGTACATGTACTTATATGGTTAGAATTACGATTAAGGTTTGTCTTAGGGTTACTTGCATATAATTATGCATAATTTATTTTTACTATAATAGTAAGTACAGCGTGTAACAAGGACATCTTAAAATAAAGTGTTACCCAAACATTTAAACCAGGCAGGGTTAACCTTACAGTAGGCTTACTTAACACTGATTACTTTCAAAATCCCTCATCACTTGAATTAAGCACAGCCACTATACAAAAGCATACTTTATGACCTCTTTTAACTTTGAGATTTACGTTTTGAGGTTAAATACTGATTTGAAATCATAACAAGATATAATTTAATATCTATGATACTGTTTTTGAAATCAAATCTTTCAATAGATATGACAGGAAACACTGGCATCTAACAATACCTTGGAAAAAAAACTATTAATCTTAAAAAATTAAAGCATACATAAACCCAAATAGAAAATAATATAGTTATCGAATGAGCATGTGTCTTACTCTGTGAACTAAACTCCTGAAACATTGGTGTCTCATATTTTATAGCAGTTAATGCAAATTGGGAAAGAAATCAATTAAATCGGTGTGTGTGTGTGTGTGTATAAAAGTATTCAGATGTAACACATTTTGTACTCGTTAACATTTTCATTAGTAACTGTAATTTAATTACGTTTACTTAGTAAATGTAACAGATTACAGTTATTTTGTAGGTTAATTATATTGCATAACTCTGTTACATGCTACTCCCCAACACTGTTCGTTTTATAACTGGGGTAATCAACCTTCCTGCAAAGTTCAGCTCCAATCTGAAATGCCTAGTTAAGATAGTTAGGAACATTTGATAATTTGCAGGCAAAAAAAACAACTAGCTTAAACAAAACAAAACAAAACAAACAAAGAGAACTTTGTTCTCTAGTAGCCAGCTTTCTTTGAGCTGGAGTCTTGCACTTGCTCAAGATGACGTCGATCTCTAGACCCTGCAGTTAACGGAAGAGGGGAAATTATTCACTGACTATTTCCAAATATCCGTAATCCTATTAATAAACGCATCTTAAAACTACCTCACACATCAACGGGCGCAGAGAAACTTGTGTGGGCACGCACTCCAGCTCACCCCTTGAAAGCGGGATTGAAAGAGCTACCCGGACTTATGATCGTGTGAAAACCACACATACAGTATAGGCAATTGGCAATATGGATGCTGTTATCGAAGCAGTTGCTTTTTGCCTTGGTTTTCTTGCTTGGGTCATTGTCGGAGTTGCTTTGCCAAATAGATACTGGCGGTGTCGACTGTGGACGGGAATGTCCTCACTACATCCACGATCTATGAGAATTTATGGATGTCCTGAGCCACTGACTCCACTGGAGTACACAACTGTCGAGAATTCCCGTCTTTACTAAAGTAAAACTTTATTTCAATATATTTAACATTTTCTAACTAAATACAGAGGAGCCCCACGTATTTACTTATAAACATTTATTAACGTCGTTGTATTAGCAATACATTATACGAACTGATTTGCTTAGTTATTATTGGTTACACTTTATTTTGATAGTCAACTTTAGATGTTCTACTAACTGTTTCTTATAGTGATTTTGTTGTATGTTGTCAGTGGCGGCTCCAGGATTTTTTGTTGGGGGTGCTAAGGGGGGCTTAACATTTCAGAAGGGGTGCTAAAAAAAAAAACAAACAAAAAAAAAACATTCAATTGAGAGAAAGTAATGAACGCCTACACTAAAGCTATCAGTTCTCTTACGAGAGGTCTCTCATACTGCGTAAGTATCTTACGCTATGGGGAAAATCCTTTTCTGCGAGATATTGAGGCCAAAAATTATCCTTAATTTTGAAATAATGTAAAGCGCGTTGCAGCAGCATACAGACATAGGCGAAACAGCTTGCGCGCCTATTGGCTGCTCTGCGGCAACTGCAGCAGCCTATAGAGCGAGGCCTGACGCGACGCCAGATCCAATGGGGGCATTTCGCGCCCTTTGCGTCACTTCGCGCCCTTTTCGTAGCTTCCCGCCTAAAAGGGCGTGGTCTAGGCCTATAAAGACCGCTCGTAGGCAGCTATTATCTGATTTTTCATCCTTCAAGCGAAGCACACGCATCGCTGGAGCCGGAGAAGAAGCCGCCGTCGACTGCAAGCATCTCAGCGGGACGAGCCACTGAAGCTGCTGGCCACGCCGCCTTCCGTGCCTTCCTGCTGCGCTTTCTGGCGCCTATATCCTTTATAATCTACAGTGTGTGTCGCCGCTGCGATACACACTGTTTCTCTAAAAAGAGCAAAGCGTCTTTTTAAAGATGCCTTCATACGGCTCGTGCAGATGCCAATGGCGACTCTGAGGACTTGCCTTGCCTTCTTCACTGAGACTGCTCCCCCGCCCGCCGCGGTGTCGCGCCGTAAAAAGCGCCGTGCCCAGCGGGCCCCGGATCCTTCCCCCAGCCGACAAAGCTCGCCGGTTCGCCCGCCTGCTTCATCGACCTCGTCAGCCTCTGTTCCGGACGTAAAGCGGCCGCTGTCTGCCACCGCTTCAATCGACGCCGCTGACGAGGGGGCCATGAAGGAGGAAGAGGATTTCCGTTTCCCGCCAAAACGGGAACGCGCATGCTGCTCAGAAGAGGCGATAGCAGCCCACTTATGTCCGCCCTACGCTGGACGGCGTGCCAAGTCAGCCCTCCCCTCTAAAGCTTGCCGTCAGACGTCAAACCTGCTCCGCCGCGCTTTCGTCGCCGCCAAGCCGCGTCAGCGCTGCGTAACATGGCCTCTCACCGTTGCTGAGAGGCACCCGTGGCTAACGCTTTCTGACGTTTTTCTCGTCTGCCGCCGCCCCGCCAGACGCGGCCCGCGGCCCAGGATTGAGTTGAAACCTGAGCCTCCGAAATCGTCCTAGCACAACTAGGAAAACGACGGTGTACGAGTCCCGCTGTTGCCGGACCCCCACCAAAGTTATTCGCTCGTCCAGTTCCAGAAAATGTGACTGTTCCAGTGTTTTCTGCAGCCAACAAACCGGCTCCGTCGCCCGTTTGCCTGCACACAAAAGTCGTTCCCACGGCTACACACATAAACCCCCAATAGAGTGTATTGTCTGGTGTCCCGGCCACGGCCGATGGTGTTTCACGTGTCGTAAAAATGCCCACTACCCAGTGCTCATCTCTACACACAAGCACAGCGCACATAAAAATCGAATCAGATCGATTGCGCTTCACAACCGGCCACGGCCGATGGTGTTTCACGTGTCGTAAGAATGCCCACTACCCAGTGCTCATCTCTACACACAAGCACAGCGCACATAAAATCGACTCAGATCGATTGTGCTTCACAACCGGCCACGGCCGATGGTGTTTCATGTGTCGGAAGAATGCCCACTACCCAGTGCTCATCTCTACACGCAATCACAGCCTGTCACACAGGTCCCGCGCACATAAAATCGACTCAGATCGATTGCGCTTCACAACCGGCCACGGCCGATGGTGTTTCACGTGTCGTAAGAATGCCCACTACCTAGTGCTCATCTCTACACACAAGCACAGCCTGTCACACAGGTCCCGCGCGCACATAAAATCGACTCAGATCGATTGCGCTTCACACGTGGTAAATGTGCCTGCTTCACAGTGGCCACAGACACCACATTATGCACGTCAAACGGTTTCTGTAAAAACGAAACCAAAAGTGCATTCGCTCTATGCAGGCGAACGTTGTTTGGAGTGTGTTAAATGTGCCCGCTGCCCCACAGCCACATCCACACACAGACATAATAGTTCCCGCTATCAGCGTGCCCCATGCCCAGAGCCGGATTAACGCAAAGGCAAACTAGGCACGTGAAAAAAAAAAATTATATTAATAATAATAATAAAATAAAATGTACAAATGTCCTATCTACAATTTATTTCAATATTTATTAATTAACTAAAAATAGTGACGATGTTTATCGCATAGACTGTTACATTACGTCACATTAACGCCAGCCCATGACTGTATATATACAAAGTATAGTCTTTGATATATAGCAGTGACCCGCGGTTACGAATAAAAAAATATTTTTAATGATATTCAGGTCGCGGACGGTCGGGTCGTTTGAAATAAAGATGCCAATTAAACCTTTGTAATTTATATAGTACTAGACACGATTTTCTATGAAATATAGCCTATTATTGGCTGAATAATATTTACCTTTTGAATGTTAAGCGTTATTAACTGTAGAATAAATGCTGAGGCGGGACAAAATGCCTGATTTCCCAACAGGTTGAACTGAGCAATGTCATTGTACCATTTTTATAGGCTACTATATATATAGAATTATTAGACACATTTCACTATGTCTTTTCAAATGCCTAGGTCTGTTTAATTTCCTTAATTAAAAAATTTCTAGCAGTATTTTAAACGTTTATTCAAGCAATAATATATAAATTACCTCATATGCTTGTTTAAAACAGGGATTAATAACGAAATCCACGTAAAAACGGTATGTTTTCTTTACATTTCCACAGAGCGAAACGAACGAAATTAAACATTACTTAATAAATTCAAAGCACTATAATTTCCTTATTCATTTGATAAAACTATTAATATATATAAAATAATATTATTTTGTCATATTCATGATTCCTGAATTTATATATGAAAACTTCGTTTTGAAGTGCATTCGTTATGTTTGTATAAGAAAATTCGTTAACCTAGCCTATTAGCCTAAGTTGATTTAAATATTCTTGATAATTTTTAGAAAAAGTTAAAAGTTAAGAAAAAAGGAATTAGCTTGTAGTCTATATATATTTAGGGCTACAGGCTAATATTTTTCTTAACTTTTATTACACTGTAGATCGAAATAAAATGATTCTTGATCATATTTAACATCGCAGAATCACTGACATAATTTAGAGTATTTCGAAAACTTAACTAATCTGTATAATGGAAATACAAAATAAATCACAAGAACAATCTGTATTTTTCTTCTAATCAAGAACATTTCTTTTGACAAAATTACCTAATTAATGCCGAATGATGTTTGACAGTGAACGCATCTCCACCGCATAGCCGCATATAATCGCTGGCGTCAGTCGCAAATATTAAACATGCGGGTCAGGAAGCGGGTCGGGTACAATTTACTTTTTTTTTTTTTTTTTGCGGTCCGAGTTGCGGGCGGGTTAGTTGAAAACATCGGTCGGGTTCGGGTTGTATGTACATTGACCCACGCATCACTGATATATATATAAAGGCGCCAGCTAAACCAGATAAAGTTATTTGCTCTGTTTACATAGTTTACTGACACCTATTGGTTATTTACTGGTACTACTGCCTTAACAATGACACTCCCAATGGATAAGATGAGGATAATTTAATAGCATTTAATAGAGCCGTGTAATGACAATAATGAATATAAAAAAAATAGTCTGATAGACTGTTTAATATACAACACATGACTTATTTTGGCATACAAACAACCAATTTGTAACCAAAGACTAGGCTATGTAAAATGTGAATTAACTTTTATTAGTAACTTTGGTAAGTTTCAGATTTCAATTCATAAATAACATCGATGGAGGGGGGCCCAAAAAATGCAGCCTGCCTAGTGTAGTCCATTTATTTAATCCGGCTCTGCCCATGCCTCAAATGTCACGAGCACGTTTTGCATGAAATCAACGTGCATTCGCTCCATGCAAGCCAACGATGTTTGGAGTGTGTTAAATGTGACTGTTCCAGTGTTTGCTGCAGCCAACAAGCCGGTTCTGTCGCCCGCTTGCCTGCACACAAAGGTTGTTTTCACGGCTACTCAGATAAACCCCCAATAGAGTGTATTTTCTGGAGTCCCGGCCACGGCCG
The DNA here is from genome assembly GCF_049309525.1 of Garra rufa. Taxonomy (NCBI): domain Eukaryota; kingdom Metazoa; phylum Chordata; class Actinopteri; order Cypriniformes; family Cyprinidae; genus Garra; species Garra rufa. The sequence goes on from NC_133365.1 coordinate 26,266,075, forward strand.
ATGGTGTTTCACGTGTAGTAAGAATGCCCACTACCTAGTGCTCATCTCTACACACAAGCACAGCCTGTCACACAGGTCTCGCGCACATAAAATCGACTCAGATCGATTGCGCTTCACATGTGGTAAACGTGCCCACTTCTCAGTGCCCACAGACATCACATTATGCACGCAACAAGGTTTCTGTAAAAACGAAACCAAAAGGCGTTCCCTATATGCAGGCGAACGGTGTTTGCAGTGTGTTAAATGTGCCTGTTGCCACACAACCACATCCACACACAGACATAATAGTTCCCGCTATCAGCGCTCGCGCCCCGAATGTCACGAGCACGTCTCTTGTGCCACAGCACACCGAAACCACTCCGTTACTGAATGAACGGAGCGCGCTTCGTATTCAACCTATAGCTATTCATGCAAACGCATGGGAAAAGCTTCCAGGGGTTTCGAAATGGGTGCTGGACATTATAAAAGGAGGCTATTCGCTACAGTTTCACCGACGCCCGCGCCGCTATATAGCGCGTGTCGAGACCACAATGCAGACAGAAGCAGCACACCTGCTTCGAGCCGAAGTGGCGAAACTATTGAGCAAAGGGGTCATAGAGCCCCTTTCTCAAGCTCAAAGCGAAGGAGGGCTGTACAGCAGATATTTCCTGGTACCGAAAAAAGACGGTGGTCTCAGACCCATATTAGATCTAAGGCAACTGAACAAAGCGCTGGTGAAGCGTCGGTTCAGGATGCTCACGACCAGAAAAATCCTCGCGCAAGTTCGCCAAGGAGACTGGTTCGTGTCAGTGGATCTGAAAGACGCGTATTTTCAAATACAGATAGCGTCACGTCACAGGCGATTTTTGAGATTCGCCTTCTAGGGCCAGGCATATCAGTACACAGTCCTGCCGTTCGGTTTGTCCCAGGCACCCCGTACATTTACGAAGTGCATGGACGCAGCACTCGTTCCTCTCAGATTGAAAGGCGTGCGCATACTGAACTATTTGGACGATTGGCTGATTCTAGCGCAGTCTCGCTCAGTGCTTGTGCAGCATACGACCATGTTACGCGATCACCTCGAGAATTTGGGTCTCAGAGTCAATTGGGCGAAGAGCTCCCTGTCCCCCAGTCAGAAAACTTCCTTCCTGGGCACAGAATTGGACTCGCTGTCAATGATAGCGCGGCTGTCATCACAACACGCAGCGGACATTCAGCACACAGCGGGCTCGTTCCGCTGCGGCGCGTCTGTCCCGCTCAAAAAATTTCAGAAAATGCTGGGTCTCATGGCCTCAGCGTCATCAGTTCTGCAGCTGGGTCTGCTATGTATGCGCCCACTGCAGTTCTGGCTGAAAGCGCGCGTCCCGCGTCAAGCGTGGGCGTCCGGTCGGCTTCGTCTCACGGGACTCACTAAATTCCAGGGGTTTCATTACCACGACGTAAAATGGGCGTCCCTGAGGGCGTTGGGAAAACGCCCCTTTCTAAAAAAAAATTATTAAGAGAGGTCACCGATCATGCGCAGTAAGTCAGTTTTTTTGCGCGGGCATTTCAAAACCTAGGATCAGCACTGATGGATAATGAAGGACAACACAGTCATACAGGTTATTTTTATGTTTTAAAATCTTAAATTTAAACGATTTTCGAAAAGAAATAAACAGCCGTTATAGAAATGTAAAACGTGTAGCGTCTATTTACGAAAATAAATCATGGTTTACAACGGTATCGTGGACAGGTAACGTTATTTCAAGACACTGTAACGTTATATGAATATAAATATGAAGGGCACGAAACCCCTGTGATTGTGGACAGGTATTTCAAGATACTGTATATGAATATAAATATGAAGTGCACGAAACCCCTGCGATCTTGGACAGGTATTTCAAGACACTGTATATGAATATAAACGATCGTGGACAGGTATTTCAAGATACTGTATATGAATATAATTATGAAGTGCACGAAACCCCTGCTAACGTGGACAGGTATTTCATGATACTGTATATGAATATGAAGTGCACGAAAGCCCTGCAATAGTGGAGGTATTTGAAGCAAATTGCTTTTCCCTAACTGCGCATGATCGGTGACCTATGCAAATTCTCAAATAGGCCACGCCTGCCTGGTGACGCAATATCGATTACGCTGTACTGAAACCCCTGGAAAAAAGTGCATCCCTTCGTCTCACGGTCAATCAGAAATGTGTCACAGCCCTGAAACCGTGGAAAGCAGTCGACTGGTACCAGTCAGGTGTAAGCCTGGGGACTTCCTCGAGAATAAAAGTGGTGTCTACGGACGCGTCCACCTCGGGATGGGGGGCTCTGCTCGAGGGCAGGCCGTCTTTTGGCCAGTGGTCAGAACAGGAAAAGCTCCTGCATATCAACTGCCTCGAAATGCTGGCAGTACAGAACGCGCTGATGCGCTTCTGTCCCCAAATAAAAGGAAACCATGTACTAGTCCGCTCGGACAACATGTCAGTGGTTTCCTATATAAATCGCCAGGGCGGTCTCAGGTCCAAAAACCTATACAGACTTGCAGAACGCCTCCTGGTATGGGCTCAGCGCAACCTACGCTCGCTGAAAGCAGCGCATGTGCCGGGGCTTCTAAACATAGGGCCAGACAGACTGTCCAGGAACAATGTTCCAGCAGGCGAATGGTCTCTACACCCACAGACAGTACAACTACTGTGTGAAAAAAAAAATAAATAAATAAAAATTCGGCAGAGCGGAAGTAGACCTGTTTGCGTCTCCGAACAACGCTCACTGTCTGGAATTTTACTCAAAAAGCAGAGACGCGCTGGCCCACGAATGGCCCCGCCGTCATCTCTATGCTTTTCCCCCGTCTCTCTCCTACCTCAGGTGATACAGAGGGTCAGGGAAAAAGGATGTTCAATACTGCTGATAGCGCCGTTTTGGGAAAACCAGCCCTGGTTCCCAGCGCTGATGCAGCTGACGAGCACTGTCCCGTGGCCGATACCAGTGAGGAGAGACCTTCTCTCTCAGGCCAGCGGCTCGATTTGGCATCCTCACCCAGAGCTGTGGTCCCTTCATGTCTGGGCCACCTGCGAATATATGATGAACTCCCTAAAGGAGTATTAAACACGATCACGCAGGCTAGAGCCCCTTCTACGAGACGGCTCTATTCCTCAAAATGGTCAGTGTTTTCGGGCTGGTGCGCAGCCCGCGGCTCGTCACCCACTAACTGTGGTGTGATGGAGGTGCTTTCCTTTCTACAAGAGCTGCTGGACAAGGGCAGAACCCCGTCCACGCTCAAAGTCTATGTGGCGGCCATAACAGCGTTTTCGAGCACAACGCTAGGTCAGTCAATAGGAAGGAACGATTTAGTTATTCGCTTCCTGAGGGGAGCTAGAAGACTAAATCCCCCCAGACCTCCCTCAGTCCCCGTATGGGACCTTTCTGTGGTACTAGAGGCCATGAAAGGTGGACCATTTGAGCCTCTGCAGACGATTGATTTGAAATACCTGTCTCTTAAGACTGTGTTTTTGCTGGCTCTCGCTTCAGTGAAGCGCATAGGGGATTTGCACGCACTCTCTGTGAGCGCGACGTGCATGGAATTTGGACCTAATGACTCTAAAGTCATACTCAAACCCAAACATGGTTACGTTCCAAAATCACTCAACACACCGTTTAGGGCACAGGTCATCGCGCTGTCAGCCCTACCGGTCAATGATGAGGAAACAGACGCGAGCCTCCTATGCCCAGTCAGGGCATTACGAGCTTACGTGTCTCACTCGTCTGCTTTTAGACAGACAGAACAGCTTTTTGTTTCATTTTACGGGCGTCCCAAGGGACTGGCCGCGTCGAAACAGAGCTTATCCAGATGGATAGTTGATGCTATTGCGTTGGCATATGCTTCCAAGGGCATGCAGTGCCCGCTAGGTGTCAGAGCACATTCCACGAGGGGCGTGGCCTCATCGTGGGCTTGGTCGAGTGGGATTGCCTTGCAAGATATTTGTACGGCGGCGGGCTGGGCCTCTCCGTCTACATTTATAAGGTTTTACAACCTGGGGGTTCCCGCCTTACAGGCCAGACTGCTGTCAGTCTAAATGTTCAGTGTTGTCTGACCTGATGTTATCAGCTCGGAATGCTGCGTCTACTGAGCACAGCTCTAGGGTCGACAGTGAAAGTAATAGCACAAGATGTGTCTGGGCAAACTGTGTGAAGACCCTTATTCTTACGTCAGCTCAGGCCGTAACCCCGCCCTGTATGTACGTTTACTTAGCGTCTGAGTTGCCCCTCCCTCTTCCCCGGACTCCCTGTGAGTTCTATAGGTGATTATGAACTGTATGAACCCCGGGCTTTCGCCCTTGGGTCTTTGGTGTCAGATCTCAGCATGCACGGCGTTTTACACTGGGTCCCCATAGCGTAAGATACTTACGCAGTACGAGAGACCTCTCGTAAGAGAACGTACTCGGTTACTAACGTAACCTCTGTTCTCTCTAGAGAGGGAACGAGTACTGCGTATCTTGCCGTGCATGCGCACGCTCTGGTTGCTTCGATGATGAAAAACCAGATAATAGCTGCCTACGAGCAGTCTTTATAGGCCTAGACCACGCCCTTTTAGGGGGGAAGCTACGAAAAGGGCGCGAAGCGACGCAAAGGGCGCGAAATGCCCCCATTGGATCTGGCGTCGCGTCAGGCCTCGCTCTATAGGCTGCTGCAGTTGCCGCAGAGCAGCCAATAGGCGCGCAAGCTGTTTCGCCTATGTCTGTATGCTGCTGCAACGCGCTTTACATTATTTCAAAATTAAGGATAATTTTTGGCTTCAATATCTCGCAGAAAAGGATTTTCCCCATAGCGTAAGATACTTACGCAGTACTCGTTCCCTCTCTAGAGAGAACAGAGGTTACGTTAGTAACCGAGTACGTTTTTTTATATAGCCTACAGCAGCTTAAAAAAAGGCATATTTTATTTCCGCCATAGTAATAAACTTCTCATATGCCAGTTATTAATAAAAAACTTCTAATGCCAACTGCTAAATATGACACTTACAAAGTAATATAATTTTTGAACGAATATAAAAAAGAGAGAATGGGATTTTTTTCTTTTTTCATTGTTTTATTTTATTTTATTTATTTTATTATTATTATTATTATTATTATTATTATTATTACACATATCTAGTATTTTTTTTCTGATCATCAAGTGTCAGTCACTCTCAATGCCAACTGACAGCAGAACATGGTAAATTCTAACCATTTTTTACAATAGATAGTGCCGACAATTCATTAATAATATATAATTTAGGAACCTCCCAAAAACCACCAATACCCTAAGCTGTCAGACTTTTTGTAACTATTCCTTCTCCCTTTTTTTAATCAGGTTATATCCAAGCATGCCGTGCATTGATGATCACATCCATTGTGCTGGGCACATTCGGATTGGTGGCAACTTTAGTGGGTATGCAGTGTTCCAAAATAGGAGGGGAGAATTATGTAATGAAGGGTCGGATCGCTGGGACTGGAGGTGTCTTCTTCATACTGCAAGGTACGAACATAACGAAATTAAATCATTCACACAATTTAGCACCTGTCATATAGGGGAGGTTGGGGTTAGTTGTTAGTTACTTTTTTCTCATGGCGAGGTACATGGAGCACATAGAACCAGAACCACGGATGAGAATGGTAACCAAAAACAGCACCATAGTTGTGGTCAACAGGATTTTTTTTAAGGAAATGTATGAAAGTCAAATTCATACAATTCGCAGCCTAACATGCATGATGTTTTTCTCTCAATTAAAATCTACCATCATGATCTAATTGAGTACTGTCTTAAAGTATGTCTGTTTTTTTTTTTTTTTTTTGTTTACCCAACAATTACAGCAAATGTTTTTTTTTTTTTTTTTACTTAGAGTTCTTTTACAAAGAGAGCTGGTTAACACTTTAGTTAGATTAAATTTAACTTGTTAACTACCTAACAGTGAAAAACATTTTTATACAGCATTTGTTACTAGGTAAAAGGTAATCTACAAATACACTATCTAGGTTAATGTTGATTTAAAAATACTGTTCATTGTTAATTACACAATACATTCATGTATACAAACAGCAATGTTAAAAACATATTAGTATATGTAGAGGGTAACATTAACCAAGATTAGTAAACTGCATAAGTAAAGTTAAGATACCCAATGTTAATGGGAACTTATAATAGACTGTCTTGGTTAGGAGAAACATATGCTATTTAATTTGTAGTTTGTCTAGAACCAAAATTAACGTTCATGTTTCAGGTCTGTGCACGATGATTGCAGTGTCTTGGTATGCTTTCAATATCACTCAGGAATTCTTTGACCCACTTTATCCAGGAACAAAGTAAGTAAAATAAAGAGTCTTAGTATGTAGAACTATTCTAGAAAACATTAAGATCCAAAGAATAATTTTCTTTTCTCATATTTATGAGAGTTTTCTAATTAAGCAATATTGAATGAGTAAGAGCGCTGTTTGGTAACGTTTGGGGTGTCCTATGTCTTTAGGTATGAAATTGGAGATGGACTGTACATTGGCTGGAGTTCAGCCACAATGGCTTTATGTGGTGGCAGCTGCTTGCTGTGTTCCTGTGGAATGCGCAGCCCAGAGGAAGAAAAAAGACAGTGAGTTTAGTATGCAACACATACCATTTTAAAATAACAGTTCATTTACTAATCATTTCAGTAACTAGTAATTTCAGTGACAGCAGGTGACATCGGTTATTTGTCTTTACGAATGTCTCTTTACAATCTTTTTTTCATTTTGTTTGTTTAGATCACATCTTCAGAACGTCAGATCATACTCCTACCAGCCTCAATCCAGACAGATTCAGACAGTCTCTGCAACATCTAATGTCCCTTCCAGCCAATATGGATTTAGTGCATACGTGTAAGAAACTAACTATAAAATATAAATATAAAATATAAAATAACTGGGATTAAAAAGTCGGATTTCAGACATCACAAAACAGGGAAAATACAATGCAAGACCCTTTTTATGCAGTATGGTCAGAATCTGCTATACAGCAGAAATGTCACATTTCTAATTTAAATATTCTCTGATGTTTAATGGAGCCATGTAAATAGGTTATTGTAATTCTTTTCTGTGATAAAAAGTACTGCATGCAGTAAATAGCTGTTTTGTACAAGAACAGGGGTTTTTCTTGAGAGATTTTTTTTTTTAATAAAACATAGGGGTGGGAGAAAAACAAATAATTTTCAGATGCATCTATTTCAGTATTTTACTTTCGAAATTCTCTACATAGGAATTATTTATGCTGGTTGGAATGCAGTACATATTAGATACAAGATGCTTACTAACAGACGGCTGCTTTCAAAAGCTCATGTGCGTTTTTGTGTGTTTTTTCTAAAGTGCAGTTGCGGTAGCCTGTGCTTATTCTGAGTGAAAAAGCACTTGCACCTCAAAATGCTGTTATTATGTGAAAGTACAGTCAGTTATCTCTTGACAGGATAAAAAAATTAATACAAAAAAAAGAAAAAAGAAAAAAATTGATCATGGAATTGGATCATGATTCCCAGAATGGAACTGGGTCTGATCGTGAGGTGCCTGAAGATTCCCATCCCTACTAAAATGTATTGTATACCTTTCCATTTTAAATTAACTTGTCCTTTATGTTGAATGTTATTTAGATTAGTCCTTCAGATTAGTTAATATGTAAATGTTGTGATATAAAAAATAAGACAAATTCTACAGAAAAACTAAACATTTTTGAATGTGTTTTATTCTTTTTTTATAAGGAGCATTTGCCTATTTGAGTAATGTACTGTACTGATTCAAATAATGTATTTGCACCCTAAATCACTCATATTTTCAGCACAGCTGAAATATGCTGCTCTGTTTACACACACACACACACACACACACACACACACACACACACACACACACACACACACACACACACACACACACACACACACACACACACACAACAACAATAATAATAATAATAATAATAATAATAATAAACGAATGCAATAAAGCAATAATAATAACTAATAATACATTTAATGCAATAAAGTCTGTGGTCTGTGATAACGTGAATAATGTCTGCTGGTGATATAAGGTTACTAGGGAAAATTACTTGTGCAATGATGAGACAAATATGAGAAAGATTATGAAAGATCTCTCTTACCTAATATACCAGTGTCAATATTTACACGCAATGTGCACCACTCACAACCAAGCAAGCAAACACACAAACAAACAGAAAGGTACAGTTTACATCATGTTGTTATTATTCTTGTTTCAACCCACAGTATATGGAATTGGAGTTCCCTGAAAAATAAGGAAAAATACATTTGGGTCAATAACTCCAGCTCAAGTGGATTTTCACTGTCATCTCCCAATTTGCAGACAAAATGTGTGTGAAAACTACATTCTCTGTAGTCCATATGGTGGTCCCTAAAGTCTCTTAAGTTGTCAGAGTCCATGGGTGGTGGTCTGAAGGCTTTCGGATTCCACTTCTATAGAAACCACATGATGGCCAGGGATCATCGCCAGTCCCAACACTCTGGGCTCACCTTGTGAGAAAGAATCTGTGCAAAAGTTGATAAGACAAATCAAGAGCTGTGGACTCCCAACTTGGTTGCCATTTTTGATCTTTGCTGTAAATTTACTCACTCGCAGGCCCTCTGAGAGTCAAAAAGGCAGATACAGGCAACACAAAAAAAATGTAGTGTGTTTAAGTAATACTGTGTGATACATCCAGGATATCTACATTTCTTAAAATATCCAGATTTTGGCTTTGTTTTCCTGTTGATGTACTCTCTACAGTTCTCAAAATTTGTATGTGCACGTATCTGCATTGCTTTGAACTACTCTTTTAATAATGAAATATTACTAGTAACTGCATTTATTGGTAAAATAAATATATAGTATTTCACAAATACAGCATCACCCCACTTCAAATTAGGTGGTGATGTCTGCATCTGTAGAAGTCTGGAGCCTTGCCTCTCCTTAACAACGTGACTTTTTATCCATAGCAGAAATAGTTTGTGATAAGTCTTTAATAATTATTAGATTGCAGTTCAAATTCCTGAAAAAGCACTACTGATAACGTGACACTAAATAGTAACAATGAGTACCTACGTTTTAATAACGCATAAGGCATAAGGTGTGTGTCTAGGGAGCACTTGGTACCTGTGGATTTGAGAAACTCTTGTGCAGATCCCAGGATGACGTTGCAGTCTCTGTCTGTGCACAAAAAGAGGCCCACAAGCGTGCGCCCGTCTGTCATCCGGATCCTCATACTCTTATTGAGGAGGTTCTCCAGCTTACACCGAGCGAGCGAATAAGCAGACGCCTCCACCTGAGACAAAAACAAATTATTTACATAGACCACAGAGATAAAAACATATTAAATTAATAGGGTCAGTATATTAACCACATGTCACTGTTTTCCTTTCAAATGTAATTTAAATGTAATTTCCTAATGAAGCACTGACATTAATTTATCATAGAGCTTACTAGCATTAGCTTCAGCATTAATATTTCATTGGTCCCTTGTGTGACAACGTATTCAGACCTCATTTTGCATTTCAGTGCCATTCTCTTCGCATTCTGTTGCCATTTGAACCTTCTTGATGTTAAAGTCTTTTAATAAATGCGAGTCAAATAGAAAAGAGATGGTGAGATTTACTCAAAAAACCCTTCCTCCTCCACGTCTTCTTCTTCATCTTCTTTTTAGCGACTCGCATTCTTAAAAAGAGCATTACCGCCATCTAGTGTGGGTTATGGATCATTTAGGGATCGCTTCTTCTTGTTTAATAGCGAATAACTCCTTAGGAGCATTATCGCCACCTACTATGGTAGGGTGACCATTCTGAGAATCCAAAAAGAGGACCCCCCCCCCCACGCCCCCGTGATTCAGCAAAAGTACCCAAGTGCTCAATAATGACAAAGCGCTTCACACATTTATTTAAATTCTCCTTCTGTTTGAACTGAATCTTATATCAAAACCTTATTGCCCTGTAAAAAATATCATCTCTCTTAGTCTTTTCTTTAAACAGGCCTAATACAAACATAAATAAATAATACATGAAATGCTTGAATAAGAATTGTCTTGTAAACATTTTTTTTTTTTTTTTTTTTTTGGCAATTCGTCTGTGAAACTACATTTGCGTTTCGGCATGTTAGTGACACACAGCTCTTGCAGGGCAGCTCCTCGTTTGTTTTGTTTTGACAATTGGGTCTTTCACGTCATCAGACCGGTACCCAGGGCTGGACTGGGGTTAAAATTCGGCCCTGGACAAATTCAGCCCATCCGGCCCACAAGTTCCACATGAAAGTTTTCTTGGGTTCCCTGGTGAAAAACCCCCCAGCTAAAACCAGCCTGTGCTGGTTGGCTGGTTTTAGCTGGTCAGCAGGCTGGTTTTAGAAGGGTTTTGGCCACTTTTCCAGCTTGGCCAGGCTGGTCTTAGCTGGTCAGGCTGGGAAACCACCAACTAAAAGACCAGCTAAAACCAGCTACTTCCAGCCTAAACTGGCCAACCAACCTAGGCTGGTTTTAGCTGTTTATTTCAGCAGGGTTATAGGGTCTTTAATTGGAGTACATGAATGAATAAAACAGGACATAAACAAATAATGATAAATACTGCTGAATTCAAATGCAACAAACTTAATTGCATTTTTGTCACAGAGAAATGCATGCAGTAAAGCATTGATTTTGAGCTAGAATGCAGGAAATTTGTTGCTAATAAATTATGTAATAAAAAAACATTCAGTAATAAAAATCATCACCCTCATGTCGTTCCAAAACTGTGTGGCTTACTTTCTTCTGTGGAACACAAAAGATATTTTGTAGAATGTAACCAAACATATTTTGTTACCCTTGACTCTATAGACAAAAAAGTTTCTCAAAGTATCTTCCTTTATGTTACACAGAAGAAAAAAGTTCATACAGGATTGAAATTACATGAGGTTGAGTAAATGATGACAATTTTTATTTTTGGGTGAACTGTCCCTTTAAGAACTTTATTATGTATGGTAAACACCTAATTTATATAAGACCCATATTTAATTATTTAATCAGGCTCCTCTTATTGAATTAACATTTTACTCCAATTAAAACAAATTACAACTAAACATTTAAAAGAAAGAAATTATTGGTAAGAATATTAGTATTAGTAAGACGTTGGTCACAAGAAAACATTAGTTATATGGTTTTTAAAATAAATAGTAATAATAAACTATGACATTTGTAATAATTTTGTTTTGACAGTAATTATTTATTGGCCTTTTCCACTTTACTTCATCATGTAGCCTATCCAATGTCGTGGCTGTTTTCAGCCAGCCCAGCAGAACTTACAGAACCTTTAATGTTCTCATCACATGACTGTATAACAGAATTCTGTGTGTTATCTGAATGGATCAAGCAACTTACACTGTTTATCACTGTACATCGTGGCAGAAGCACAGCGCGCCTTCGTCAGCACTGTGCGGGTGATTGATCCCACCCAGGGGTGCCGCTCGCAATTTTGGGCCCTATGACAAAATATGAGGTTGGGCCCCCCTACCACACCAAAGCAGATCTCTGTGGGCCCCTAAAGGGTGTGGGCCCTTAGAATTGTCCTAACTTCCCCCCTTAGCGGTGCCCCTGATCCCACCGCTTCACACTTTTCGGCTATTTGCGGTTTTGAATGCGCTATAATTTAAAATAGCACCTAATATGGGGGAGGTCTCCCTCGCTTCGGTGATCGGCCCACTGGGAACGTCCCGGTGCTCCCGATGGCCAGTACATCCCTGTAGGTACCTCAGAATAATGCCGGTGGGCAGTGGCTGCATTTAAAGTGTTGAATTAAAGACGGTCAGCTATGAGGTAAAAAACCCCCGGACATAATTTTATAGCCAAAAAGGAGGACATGTCCGGGTAAAAGAGGACGTATGGTCACCCTATACTATGGCTCTTCATGCTCCAGATTAGGTAGACAGTATTCCCATCCACAAAATTATATCCTAGACCAGGGGTCACCACACTCAGTCCTGGAGGGCCGGTGTCCTACAGAATTTAGCTCCAACCCTAATCAAACACACCTGAACCAGCTTATCAAGGTCTTAATAGGTATACTTGAAACTTCTAGGCAGGTGTGTTGAGGCAAGTTGGAGCTAAACTCTGCAGGACACCGGCCCTCCAGGATCAAGTTTGATGACCCCTGTCCTAGACCCTAAACCTGAGTCATATATATATATATATATATATATATATATATATATATATATATATATATATATATATATATATATATAATTAGGGCTGTGTATATATCTGTCTATCCATTAAACCTTTTTTGGGGGGTCGCATCGCTGAAAACAGGAGTTTAAATAAAAAGAAGTGATACAACTAAACCAGTACCAAAACACTTTAAAGAATGTAATTATCCTGTGTCTTCTTTCTATTTGATTTTATTTTTGTATTGAACATATAAAAATTCCAGTAAGAGGAGGCTTAGGAGATTTAGAAAAAGAAGAGTGAATTAG
>NC_133365.1:26279031-26372256 GCF_049309525.1 Garra rufa
GGATCTGTACCGCCTGCCAGAGAGAAGAGGAATAAACAGGTGGTGACCTGGGTGGGATGTTTCCTTGATGATGTTTTTGGCCCTTGAGAGATAATGGGAGCGAGCAATGCTTTCCCAGCAGGGTAGTGAGCAGCCAGTGATTTTTTGGGCTGTGTTGATTATTCTTTAGAGGGCTTTCTTGTCTGCTGCAGTGCAACTGGAGTACCACACCGAAAATGTAGTAAAACACTTTCTATGGTAGAGCGGTAAAAGGACAGTAGCAGCTTACACTCTAGGTTGTTACGCCTAAGCACTCTGAGGAAGTGCAGCCGTTGCTGTGCCTTTTTGATTGTTGCTGAGGTGTTAGCAGACCAGGACATGTTGTTGGATATGCATACTCCCAGGAATTTGAAGGTGTGGACCATTTCAACACAGTCTCCAGTGGGGCTGGTTCAGGATGGTGCCACCTGAAGTCCAGAATGAGATCTTTTGCCTTAGAGGTGTTCAGGGACGTGTTCAAGTTGTTTACAGAGCACCACTTCTCTGTTTTCCGGACTTCATCCCTATAGGCTGATTCGTCATCTCCTGAGATGAGTCCAATCACATTGTCATCTGCAAATCTGATGATCGTGTTGGTGGGGTGAGTGGGAGTACAGTCATTATCCGATATTATCAGACTTATCAGATATTTCTGTATTGCACAAATGTGAAGCTCTGTTTCAAAGATTAGGTCCCTTTATAACAGGCCAGTTGTGTTCCGTTACGGCCAGATTAAATCTTGTTACAGCCTATATACTAGTCTGTATTCATTATTCTTTTAAAACTTTGCACTTTTGCACTCTGTTTTAAAGTTGTTCTCCTTTTGACATGCTAAATTGGCCAAATACAGTTGCAATCAAAAATATAGCTGCAAGCAGCAATTCCCGGGCCAAGCACTCAAAAGGGAAAATGAGGAGATAAGGATGACAGGAACAGCAGACCAACTGTAACAAAAAGGAAGTAAAAGGAATGATTTTAGGCCATGTCCACACTAATACGTTTTCGTTTGAAAACGCAACTTTTTCTCTTCTTTTTGGCCTTCCGTCCACACTGAGACAGCGTTTTTGTCAAGGAAAACGGAGCTTTTTGAAAACGCTCTCCAAAGTGGATAAATTTGAAAACGCTGTTTTCGCGTTTTAGTGTGGACTGTGAAAACGGAGGCTTTTGAAAACGATGACGCATATTTTGTCATGTGACGCATATTGTACCAATAGATATCTATGTTTACACCAGTAATTGTGCCTGTGCTTTTCACTGTCACACTGCTGCTAAAGAGATTTACCTTGTACACTCCTCAAATTACAGTCCTAAAATGGTGACAGAAAATTTACTCACAGTTGCTGTCCTGCAAAACATGACGACAACTGCTTTTCAGATAAAATATGAATGAGCGCGATATAGTCGCGTCAGTGGATGATGAGATATTTCCGTAAATTATCCCGCCAGAAGAATTGCGTGAAAACGTATTACGTCTGTATAATTTTGGAGGCTTTACGCATGCGCAGTAAGGCGAATTAGATGTTTTCCTACGTTTCAGTGTGCATGAGAAACTTTTGGTAAACGCTTGGAAACGCTAGTGTGGACGGAGAGCGTTTTCAAATGAAAACTCCGTTTTCAAATGTATCCGGATTAATGTAGACGCCTTAGTCAAAATGTAAAAAAAAATATGTAAAACGCCTACTGATATGATTTAATGGCTTATCACTTTTGATCAACAGGTAGTGCTGTTATCAAATCGATGTGATGTTTTGTTAACAAATTTCGGGAGGAGCTCGCGCAGATAATTAACACGGCCAATTCACCATCAGCAATCACACTCCCTATCCAATCACTCTCCCTATCCAATCACTACAGTCCCTTTAAATAACCAAGCAGTCCTACCTTCACTTATCTCTGATTTCAGCATTGGCAATCACAATCGCCGTAACATGTCTGAGATACACTCGTCCTCCGAGGGTTATTCCTCAGATTCCGATCATCCTGCAGCTCCTCCAGCCTCCATCCAGGTCGCCGCTCAGGCCACCAGCGCTCCGCAGGATCCACCAATCGAGCCCGCGGCTGCATCACGGGGCCGCAGGCCCTCACGCACCGCCGCTGCTCGCACTCCGAGACGCCAGCTCATGCCGTCTCCACCACCTTCCAGACGTCGAGCATCTTCCCCAGCGTCCTCCTATGGTTCAGCCTTCTCCTGCACCCCGGCCAAGGAAAAATGGACCGTAGCTGAGCTTCGCAAGGCGCTCACCAGCGCCGGCGTCGTCTTTACATGCCGTTCCTCTAAAGCGGATCTCCTCGCCCTCTACTCATCTCTCCAACAGCAGGAAAAGCCTAAATCTACCCCTCCCTCCAGGGCTTCAGGCAGAGCGCGCTCAGGCCGCAGCGCCCCCTACTCCACGTCAGGACGCAGCAGAAGGCCGTCACCGAGTTTGGGCCACGCCCCGGACACCGCAGTCTCCAGCCACGGCCACCCCGCTCGACCCTCGAAGCGGGAGCTCGCTGCTCATGCTGTCAGAAAGCCAGCCATCGCCTCCACGAGCCGCCGCAGCAGCACAAACTCGCCCACTCCAGTGGCCGATTCCCGTCCGCAACCCTTGCCTCTCCTTTCTCTCCCCTTCTCATGGCCCGCAGCTCTGCCTTCCGCTCATAGCACGAGCATTCCCCCACTCATGCCACAAGCACCGGTGCCCCTTATTCCCCCTCTCTTCCCCCCTCCCTTTCCCGTTTCAGGAGACGGCCGCAGCTCAGGCTTACCGCCACAATCAGTCCCTGCAGCCACTTTCCTTCCTTCCGCCTTCAAAGTTATGCCCATCCACCCAGATTTCTGGCACTTATTTGGCATTCATTGGAAAAACGAATTCTATTTCGCCGTCCACCTCACTTTCGGTTGCAAAAGCAGTCCAAAAATTTTCGACACGCTGTCGAAGGCAATTTGCTGGAACCTCTCCAACAATTACAATTTACCCTATCTGATCCATCTTTTAGACAATTTCTTAATCATCTCACCCCCAGATTCCGTCCCAGCCGCACACCTCTTGACAACCCAAAAGCTTTTCTCAGAGCTCGGGATTCCCCTCGCCCAAGACAAAACCGAGGGTCCTAGCACTTCCATCGAATTTTTGGGCATCAATTTAGATTCCCAAAAATTCCTGGCTTCCCTACCCAAAGAAAAGATTGACAGAACAATTCTAGTAGCTTCCACTCTGTTAACGAACTCTAGCTGTACAAAACGCGAGCTGTTATCCGTTCTGGGTCATCTAAATTTCGCGATGTGCATCATCCCACAAGGCCGCCCCTTTATCTCCCACCTCCTCTCCCTCTCCTCCTCCGCCCACGCCCTTGAGGACCGCATTTCCATAACTGATTCGTGCTGCAACGAGCTCAGCTTATGGATTTCCTTCCTTAAACAGTGGAACGGCTTATCGTTCTTTTACAGCAATTTGGTTTCTTCCCCAATCGATATCGAATTATATACCGACGCCGCCTCCTCCGTAGGTTTCGGAGGTTTCCTCCGGGGCCGCTGGTTTGCTTCTACCTGGCCCCCGAGTTGGCAGATTTGCCTCATCAGCTATCATCCTCAGCGCTATTTGAGCTTTACCCGTTAGTGGCCGCAGCTTTCCTATGGGGCAAAGAGTGGTCCGCCACCAGCATCGTCGTCCACTGCGACAACGAAGCTACCGTGCACTGCATTAACAAAGGCCGTTCCCACTCCCCCGCACTTATGCCTTTGCTCAGACGCTTGATTTGGATTTCGGCTTGTGACCAATTTATCATAACTGCAAAACACATCCCCGGGTCAAAGAATCAAATCGCTGACTCTCTCTCTCGTTTTGCTTTTCAGAAATTCAGATCGCTGGCTCCAGAGGCGGACCCGCTCCCAACCCCAGTCCCTCCTTATTCAGAACTGATATTCCCCTAAACCACCCTCTGAGGCCTCTTCTCGAAGCATCCATCAATTCCATTCTCAAAGCAGTCTCCCCTAGGACTCTCCAACCCTATCTTACAGCATGGAAATGCTTTAAAACTTTCCACTCCGCTTACAGTTTACCTTTCCCTGATTTTTCCCTGCTCACCGTCACCTCATTTATCTCCCATCTCAACTCTAATAAAAACCTCCAAGCCAGTTCTATTAAAGGATACCTAAGCGGAGTCCAGTTTTTCCACAAACTGTTATATGGCTTGCCTTCACCCCATATAACCAATTCTCAGACATCCCTCCTCATCAAAGGCATACAAAAAACCCATCCCAGCCGCCCAGACCCCAGACAACCCATCACCCTAAAGATACTGACCAAATGCATCTCCACCCTCCGTAAAGGTTACCATTCCATCCATACCGCCCGCACATTAGACGCAATGTTTATCCTGGCTTTTTTCGGTTTCCTCAGATGCTCTGAGCTCGCCATTACATCTGGCTTCAACCCAGCCATCCACCCTACCATCTCCGATCTAGCAGTTCTAGACGGTGAAACCATCTCTTACTTCATAAAGCAAAGTAAGACAGACCAAACTAAGAAAGGCCATTTCATATATATCTTTAACCTTCAATCACCCCTCCAACCTTTCCAAACCCTCCTAGCTTTCCTTCAGCTCAGGAAATCCCAATCCAGACTCCCCTCCGACCCTCTCTTTACAGATGACTCCAACCGCCCCGCCACACACTTCTGGTTCCAAAAGCACCTTAAATCCATCTTGCTTCTCTCTGGCACTCCAGCTGACAATTTCTCCAGCCATTCATTCCGCATAGGCGCAGCAACCACAGCCGCTCAAAAAGGCCTCTCCCAACAGCAAATCCAAGCGCTCGGCCGGTGGTCATCAGAAACTTTCAAAAGCTACATCCGATCAGATCGCGCTTTCATCAAGGAAACCCATCAAACCCTAATCGGCCAACCCGTTTTAGCGCCAGCCCACCCCCGTCCACGCCATCTCTAGCCCGCTTCAACCATCCCCTCTGCGTCCCATTTCCATGGGACATCTTGCTTTCGTTGAAGCCCCAGCTTATTTCCAATACGCGCAGCATGCACGCCCCCGCTGGAGCCCCCGCTTATCCCCCATATGTGCAGCAATGCACGCCCCCGCCGAAGCCCCCGCTTTTTTCCCCTTATGCGCAGCAACGATGGCTCCTGTTGAAGCCCCCGCTTATTTCCCCACGCGCAGCAATGTGCGCCCCCGCTGGAGCCCCCCGCTTATTCCCCCTATGCACAGCAGTGCTCACCCCCGCTTTTCCTCTCACGCTCAGCAACGAATGGCTCCTGTTGAAGCCCCCGCTTATTTCCCTACGCGCAGCAACGCGCGCCCCCGCTGGAGCCCCCCGCTTATTCCCCTTACGCACAGCAGTGCTCGCCCCCGCTTTTCCTCTCACGCTCAGCAACGCATGGCTCCTGTTGAAGCCCCCGCTTATTTCCCTACACGCAACAACGCGCGCCCCCGCTGGAGCCCCCCGCTTATTCCCCTTATGCACAGCAGTGCTCGCCCCCGCTTTTCCTCTCACGCTCAGCAAACGCATGGCTCCTGTTGAAGCCCCCGCTTATTCCCTATACGCGCAGCAATGCAAAGCCCCGCTGCAGCCACCGCCTTTTTTCCCCACGCAACAGCAATGCCCGCTCCCTCGAGAGCACCATTCATAATTTCCACCTGCCTCAAGTTTCACTCCCGCAAAATGCTTTCTTCTTTACCTACCCCAACAATGCCCGCAGAAGCTCCTCCCATACTCTGTCTACTTCTAAACGTCCAGCATCCCTTCAGCCAAGTTAAGCTATTTTTTGGGGGGTTATCTGGCTGCTGTCCTGCAGTTATTTAGCACTTTGGGGAGCGCTATTGGGTTCGGGCCAAATGCCGAGCTCGGACCCCTCTCCCTGGGCAGGGGGAGTGCCCCGGGCTCGGGAATGACTACTGAGCTCGGAGCCCTCTCCCGGACAGCACGCCAAACACGCTTAACTTTTACGCCGTTTATTATATGTGTAGAGAATTTTGGTTAGCTCAAATAATTTAAGATGATCAATATATGTGTGTATATGTATGAGACTGTTCCTCTCATCACATATACACTGCAAACTCCACCAGGTCTTACGACCAATGAATAGGATGAAATGAGTTATTTAAAACATACATTTCAGTCAGGGAAAGTAGTTTAACTCACAGGAAATCGTGTATAATAATCGTCATTAAATATACGCAATTTCCAGTTTCTGATCAGTAACAGTAATAACGATATCGACTGGTTTCTTTGTCCAGCAAATTATTCAGCGATACCCATTACTCTGACGTTGGCCCGTCGTCACGGCAACGCGTTTTTACTAACCAGAACGGAGTTAAAACAATTGAACAGAATAGGGCTTAAGGTAGCAATATGAGATCGAAACAGTTTAAGTGACTTTGTAATGTAAGCATTCAGCACAGAGAATCATTATATGTGAATATATGGTTGTTTATTAAACTATTCTACTTACAAACGATCGCACATAGACAAACGTACATAAAACACAAATAGACAGAGAACGCGTGAGAGAGAGAGAGTAAGAGAGAGAGAGAGAGAGAGAGAGAGAGTAAGAGAGAGAGAGAGACAGACAGTGAGTTTGCAAAGGGACAGGAATGAAACGGTTCTGAACATCCTGAAATCGTTTCTTTTATAAAACGCCTTAAACGCAGCTATCTACGTTTGTAGAAAGGACGGATACTTGCAAGCTTGTTGTTGTTGTGCATTGTTCCGTTTGTGTTCAGTTCAGAAAGTCCTTTCCAGTTCCTTGAGAGTATCGCAGGCCTCATCATCTCCTCCGCTAGGTGAGACCCCCCCCCCCCCATGGATCTGGGGGGAGGTGCGGGTGACGTGTCTTTGTGTCCCGAAGGCAAGAGCAAGCGAGTGAGAGAGATGAGGGAAGGTTTATAAACCTGTAGGTCGTTCACGCCCACAGTTGGACCTTGACCAATCCGGTTGATCTGAGTTTTGGAGGGAAGATTGAAAGTCTTTGTCTCTCACAATGGGGTTTCGCATGTGGAAGCTGATTGGTTGTTTGGCCACAAAACTTTCAAAAGTTCAATAATACATATAAAGCAAGGAGTTATTAAGATGCCACAAACATTAACATTTAGGGAATAATAAATGCTGCTCATAGACACCAAACATGATCTATGTATCTTCTCGTTTGACTGAGTGATTCTAAATGTGAGAGTCTTAGCATGCACAATAATTCACCTATTGCGGATTAATGTTTGAGGCCGACATACATAACAGAAACAACAATATAAGAAAAGGTAACACATTGATACGTGTACATTTCTATATAACTGTATGTGGGACTGCATGTCTGAATAAGGAAAGTCTATCTTTCCCTGCATTTCTGGTAGGAGTCTTATCTTGATGGTGGGGGGATGAGCTGGATAGTGAACAAAGGACTGGCTCATAGCACATAGGTGTTAATCATGGGGGAGAAGTAATTTAAGGAATATAACTAGTTATTTCATGTCTGATTGGCTCCAGGCACTACATATGTAAGAGCGAACTCGTGAAGTGATGTTTTGTTAACAAATTTCGGGAGGAGCTCGCGCAGATAATTAACACGGCCAATTCACCATCAGCAATCACACTCCCTATCCAATCACTCTCCCTATCCAGTCACTACAGTCCCTTTAAATAACCAAGCAGTCCTACCTTCACTTATCTCTGATTTCAGCATCCCTCCCACCCCCCCCCCTTTTTTATTTTTCTCTTCACCTCCAGCTAGGGGGAGCGCTATTGGGTTCGGGCCAAATGCCGAGCTCGGACCCCTCTCCCTGGGCAGGGGGAGTGCCCCGGGCTCGGGAATGACTACCGAGCTCGGAGCCCTCTCCCGGACAGCACGCCAAACACGCTTAACTTTTACGCCGTTTATTATATGTAAGAGCGAACTCGTGAAGTGGTGTGTTTAGTGTGAGGTGACAAAGGCACACACAAAGTTTGGTGTCATTATGTCAAAGCTTTGCAGAGATAAAGCCTCAGAGTCATTCTGGCATGAAGCCTAAAATTTGTAGCGGCGCTGTACGAAAACGGTTTCATCTCTTTCATCACGAAATCCATAACTTTTTGTCAGCACAGTCTGAAGATGATCTGACTCGATTTTTTGGAAAATCAGATGAACAGTCATGGAGGAATTTGAAAAAGTAGGTTTTCAACATAAATCAAAACGGAAGACAGGAAGTTCGGCCAACTATGGTATAATTGGTATCTAAGTTGTCGGCATGAGCCAAGGAATACTGTATTTTGACACCACTTTCATTACAATAGGCTAATGCAGTCAGCAGTTATTAGCATTGTAAGGGATTAATTACATTTCATTTAGCTCAAAGGGAATCGAATATGATTCAATAGGGAATTTAAACAGAATCGCCGTTTTACGGCTGTTCAGAGTCCACCCGCGATTCATTAAACGAGCCGTGTAACAGAAACTCTGCAATGGATATTACTATCCAGAATATAGTGAAAACACTATGTATTAGCACAGTAGCAAAATCGGCAGTTTAAGACATTAACTTGTAAGCACAAAACACAAGATACTTATCTTTTCTAATAAAAATATGATTTTATTGGATAAACCTAACACATACAAACTAATCTAACATAAACACACGCATTCACACAGGCTGCAGAAAGAGAAAGTGAGGAAAGAATGAGTTTAAAGGAATGAAAATATGAAGTCCCAAGTTTATAGCAATATGTGCAATTGCTTAGACCTGAACAACCATCAATCACTTAATTAACCCTCGTATTGAGTCTCTCAAAGAGGTTGTTAAACTTTATATCAAATGCACCAGTTCAGTCGAATCTGGAGGTTGTACTTGCGTTGCCTTTGTGTTGAGGGAATTTCTTCTGTCGCTCGTTCCAGAAAGGGGTTTCCCGAGGTTGCTGATTGGTTGGTTCTGTGGTCCTTTGTGAAGTCTTGGGCGTTGGCTTGGCTGAGGATGCGAGATGTGCGCTGTTAAAGTTCAGGTCAGCGAAGACGTTTGGGTCGGTCGCGGCTAGCACAAAACTTAACAAGAACACAAAACTCTCAACGGAAAGAAATAAAAGAATTAAAGTAAAAGACAGGAGTGTAATGATCTCCTCATGTTTCCTTTAGAGGAGCAGCTGGCATGCAGGCCAGGCAGCGTCGAGACGCGGCGGCACGAAGCCGTAAGAGAGTGAGAGCGAGAGTATGGAGTAAGCGCGTAAGAGAAGAGTAAGAGAGAGAAAAGTTAAATTTGGACATGATTTCGATAACAAGACTAAAATACATTTTACAAAGAATTGAATTATAGAAACATTTCAAGAATGCAATTTCAAGACCATGCATATCAAACACCAATATAAACCATTAAACTATTCAATAGTTATCAAAAGGGACATACACAATGAGTGATTAAAACATAATAGACAAATGTGTGCGTTACATATGTGATAGGAAGTTATACATAGAAATGATGAGTTGCTCCTAAGTTCTTTAGCACATTTTAGGTGTATATATATGGAAAGGCAGTTTCCTGTGCCATACTGTGACCATAAGGATGTGTTCTGTGAGGAACAAAGAGGTCAAGAGGGTGTAGAAGGAATTTCAGGCTCTGTCCTCTGGGTGGGGGAGCCCACCAACCAATATCGCTAATGACTTTACTCATGTGATGTTCATGATGTGCATTTCTTTGACCATTAATCTTGGTTGTTTGCCCCAAATTTGTGATTGTCAACAAGGGTCCTTTTGTGTTAATGTTGCAAGTTCCTATTTTTAAGCTTTTAGTTACTTGGTTGCTTCAAGCTGGCGGACACTAGAGTGTCAAATGACAAATTTTACGACAGGGGTCTGGTCGGGCTGGAGTTGCTGGAATTTGAGGCTGTAGAAGTGTTTTTACTTCTAATCGAATCTCCTGAATTGTCTGATTCGCGCTGAAATCCTACAGCATTTTAGAAATTGTCATAATTAATAGTTAATGAATGGTTTATTACTCTTGACCAATAGGTGGCGCTGTTACCAATTGAAGTGGCGTAATCAGTGTGAAGTGACAATGGCACATACAAAGTTTGGTGAAAATATCTTAAAGTGCCCCTATTATGCCATTTTAAAGGTAGCTAATATTGTTTTATGAGTCTCTTAAAACAGGTTTACATGTATGCAAGTTCAAAAAACACTTTAGTTTTCTCCAAAAATAGATTTAATTTTACCCCGTTTCTAAATAATTCGTAAACGACTCGTGTGAAGCAGTTTGAAGATTCAGTCTCTCTAAACCCCTCCTTTCCGTGAGCCCTCACTGCTGTGATTGGTCAGATGGCACAGTCCTTTATGATTGGTCTACCGCTACAGCGCAAAACGAAACGCCCATTGCCATAACTGAATGACAGCTGTGGAGACCTGTCAATACATAGAAAAGATGGCCTCGATTTTACCCTATCAATTCGAGCTGGAGTCTGACGATGAAATGGTTGAAGTGGCACATCGACAAGAAACTGTTTCGCAAGCACGACTGGAGCTGGACATTTCTCATTGGTAAGTGCCATATGTTAACATGTGGAAAGTGCTTGCAATTTGCTTTTGTAAGAGAACTGGGCACACCTCTACGTTGTGAACTTCAACATTGTATAATGCATAACACTGCGTTAAGCCATCGTTTATCATTATCAATACTTAAACTAATAAGGCAGACAGACAGTCAAGCTGCATCAATCACAATTTTTAGACTACATTGCACTCACAGCTGAACAACAGAACTACAGAAACGCAAGTTAGCCGGTTACCAAGACATGTGCGGGGTTGTTACACAACATAACGTACACAAAGATGTATTTTGAACGATCGCTAGAAAATACAATCATCAATTATTAATCATACTTACAGGTAGAAGTTCAGAGGAGCAAGCCGGTCCAAATAAACTGGGCACTGATCCATTTTTTTTAAACCAAGCGTTTGGTGAATGTGAGCCGACTCTTTTTTTTTATTGACAAGAACTTCATTTATCATGCACTGTCGGCGTCACAACTTTGCAGATAGTTTATGTTCACATACAGCTACATGACACACTACATGAAATATCATATTTGAAAAGGCATAATAGGGGCACTTTAAAGATTTGAGATACAGCTTGAGATGCACTTTGGCATCTTCCCAGCCAATTCGTTGATGCGTTAAATGATAATGGTTTCGATTATTAACATGAAATCCATAACTTTTTGTCAGCATGGTCTGAAGATCATCCGAGTCAAATTTGGTGAAAATTCGACCAACGGTCTAGGAGGAGTTTGAAAAAGTAGGATTTCTACAATAGTCAAAATGGCGGACAGGAAGTTCGGCCAATTTTGGCATAATTGGTATCTATGTTGTTGGCATGACCCAAGGAATATTTTGAAACCAGTTTCATTATAATAGGCTAATGCAATCAATAATTAATAGCATTTTTAAAAATGTTGTAATTTAAGATTAATGAATGGTTTACTACTCTTGACCAATAGGTGGCACTGTTATCAAATTGATGTGGCGTAGTCAAAGTGAGGTATCAATGGCACATACAAAGTTTAGTGAAAATATGTCAAAGCTTTGCAGAGACACAGCCTCAGATGCAGTTTGGCATCTTTTCAGCAAATTTGTTGATAAACTAAACGAAAACCGTTTCCTACTGGGCATCGACACAAAATCAATGATTTTTTGTCAGCAGTCTGAAGATGATCCGAGCCAAATTTGGTGAAAATCAGAGTAACGTTCTAGGGGGAGTACGCAAAAGTAGGTTTTCAACATAAATCAAAATGGCGGACAGGAAGTTATCCCAATTCTGACAAAATGGACAACATGGGAAAATTGGATATGGTACGACTTGGCATGCTCCTCCAAATATAATGAGACCAATTTCAAGATTTTTGGCCAAACCCTTGAGAAGTTATAAGCAAAAATAGTAATTTTTCATATCTCCTGACCACTAGGCGGCACTGTGATGAAACAATGCAGGTAGCCTCCGGTCATGCTTGTTATAACACACAGCAAGTTTGGTCTCAATACGCCAAACCGTTGCGGAGATATAGCCTTACATCCATTTTTGCGTCTTTTTCATAGAATTTGTTTGCGCATTATTCGAGAACGGTGTAACTAAAAAGCTTGAATTCCATAACTTTTTGCAAAAATCAGACAAACCGTCTAGGATGAGTTCGAAAAAGCAAGTTTTTTAAACAATTAATTATAGAAAAAAAAAACCAAAACCTTAACGATTTTTGAAATGTGGTGTACATTCGACTCGGCATGAGCCAATGATTCAGAGAAAAAAAGAATTTTGATTCTGTGGCTTACGGTTCAAAAGTTATTAGCAAAAACAAAGTAAAATTTTGGACAAGTGGTGGCGCTAGAGAGTTTGGGTTAGAGACTCCAAACTTGCTATGGTTAATGTTGAGACTGTCCTCTATCAGTGTGCCAAATTTCACAACTTTCCCGCAAGCGGTTCTATGGGCTGCCATAGACTTCCAGAGCGGAAGAAACAGAGCGCTAACGGATACAATAGGTGCCTACGCACCTTCGGTGCTTGGTCCCTAATTATTCAACCCCCCAGAGACTGCAGTACTTTACAAATGATTTTTGCTCTTTCTGAAGATCCAGGACTAAATTGCATCTACAACAGTTTTCTGGCATATTAAATGTGATAATGTAATGTTTTTGAGTTATAAGATTTTTTAATAACACAGCTATGTCAGAATTATTCAACCCCTATTCAACATTGCTGTTTTAATTCAGTTATTTTTATGGTCAGGAACAAAATTGTCTTAAAACATAATTAAGCCTTTACAAACTTATTAGGGACCAAGCACCGAAGGTGCGATGGCACCTATTGTTACGGGAAAATAATGAGGAGGAAGCAAATGCAATGTAAAACAGGATTTATTTAAAGAATGGTAACTGATGAAGGACGTGATGATGATGGCAGTGATGGTGGTGATGATTTCCCGGCTGAGTGACACGAGGGCTAGATGGCTGGTGAGATGAAACGTGGTGATCCCCGTGGTGAAGGCGTGTGTCCAGTGAATCCAATAACTCCAACAAGAAACTCCAACAAGATACTCCAACAAGAACATGAAATCCACAAGACGACAAACCCCACGAACATCCAACACGTAGAACTGTCAGACAGGGAAGAAGAGAATGTGGTGAGTATTTGTAGCCGGAGATGATGAGGGACACCTGGTGCAGGACTGATTGACAGCTGCGCTGAATGAGCGTGACGCACAACGTAACACACACACCACACAGATGACGCGGCAAGAGGACACGGCAGATGTGAGAACCGTGACAGTACCCCCTCTTCCCAGCCTCCTGTACCTGTTGATTAAAGTCATCAATCAGAGAGTGATCCAATATGTCCCTAGCAGGTACCCAACTTCTCTCCTCCGGACCGTAACCTTCCCAGTCCACCAAGTACTGAAATCCGCGTCCCCTCCGCCTCGAGTCCAGAATACGATTAACCGAATAGGTGGGTTCCCCGTCTACGAGTCGCGGCGGTGGGGGAACCGGAGCTGGCGGATTAATGCGTGCAAAAAACACAGGTTTGATTTTGGAAACATGAAACACGGGATGAATCCTCCTGTACACTGGAGGGAGTTTAAGGCGGACTGCCACCGGACTAATGATCTTGGTGACAGAAAACGGGCCAATAAATTTGGGAGCAAGCTTATTCAATACGGATCGGAGAGGAATGTTTTTAGTAGAAAGCCACACTTTAGAACCGATGACGTATACGGGAGGCCTGGACCGGTGGCGATCGGCTTTGGCCTTGGTGCGCGCTCCCACCTGGACTAGAGTCTCACGGGCTCTAGACCAGGTGCGACGACACCTCTGGACGAAGGCGTGAGCGGAGGGAACCGCGACTTCGGAATCCAGACTGGCAAAAATTGGTGGCTGGTACCCTATACTACATTCGAATGGGGATAGGCCCGTGGATGATACTGGTAAGGAATTGTGGGCGTACTCCACCATAGAAAGCTGCTGGCTCCAGGAGGAAGGATTTCTAGCGACCATACATCGTAACGTTCTCTCCAAATCCTGGTTGGCTCTCTCAGTTTGTCCATTGCTTTGAGGATGGAACCCTGAAGAGAGACTAACAGTGGCCCCCAGAAGTTTACAAAACTCTCGCCAAAATTTGGATACAAATTGGGGTCCTCTGTCGGAGACCACGTCTGTCGGGAGGCCATGTAACCGAAAGACGTGGTCCACGACTGCCAACGCTGTCTCCTTGGCTGAAGGTAATTTGGGCAAGGGAATGAAATGAACCGCCTTCGAGAACCGGTCCACCACGGTCAAAACTACCGTGTTACCCTGAGAGGGTGGGAGGGCGGTGACAAAATCTAGTGCGATGTGGGACCAGGGTCTCGAAGGGATTGGCAGCGGTTGTAGGAGCCCGTCTGGGGGTCTGTTAGAAGTCTTACCAGTGGCACAAACTGAGCAAGCCAAAACAAAACTGCGAACGTCCCGAGCCATGAGTGGCCACCAAAATCGTTGCTTGACCAAATGTATGGTGCGATTAACCCCTGGATGACATGCCACATTGGAGCAATGTCCCCACTGGATAACTTCGGACCTTAACCGCTCTGGCACAAACAAACGGTTCGGTGGGCAACCGACCGGAGGCGTTACCCCATGTAAGGCTGTCTTAACCTTCGATTCGACCTCCCAACTGAGGGTAGAGACAATAAGTGTCTCGGGAAAAATACCCTCGGGAGTGGACGGGCGATCGGATCGGTCAAAAATACAAGATAAAGAATCGGGTTTGATGTTTTTAGAACCCGGGCGGTACGAAAGAGTAAAGTCAAATCGTCCGAAAAAAAGTGCCCACCGAGCCTGCCTAGAGTTTAGTCTTTTAGCCGTTCTGATGTACTCTAGATTCTTATGATTGGTCCAAACAATAAAAGGTACCCCCGACCCTTCCAACCAGTGGCGCCATTCCTCCAATGCTAGTTTGACTGCCAACAGCTCTCTGTTACCAATATCGTAATTTGACTCAGCTGGCGACAAACGATGTGAAAAAAACGCGCAGGGATGCACCTTGTCGTCCGTGGGTGAGCGCTGGGAAAGCACCGCACCTACCCCCACCTCTGATGCGTCGACCTCCACCACAAACTGACGTGATGGATCAGGGGTGACTAGGATGGGAGCCGAAACGAAGCGGCCTTTGAGTTTGGCAAATGCAGCTTCCGCTGCATCTGACCACCTGAACGTCCTCCGGGGGGAGGTCAAGGCAGTCAGAGGTGCGGCTAGTTGGCTGAAATTGCGAATAAAACGCCGGTAAAAATTGGCAAAACCCAGAAACCTCTGCAGGGCCTTACGGGAATCTGGGGTTGGCCAATCTACCACAGCTCTAACCTTCTCGGGATCCATGCGCATACCCTCGGCCGACACGATGTACCCTAGGAAAGGAACAGACTGTGCATGAAAATCGCATTTCTCCGCCTTGACAAAAAGCCCATTCTCTAACAGCCGCTGAAGCACTCGTCTGACGTGCTGAACGTGTTCCTGGAGAGAAGAAGAAAAAATCAATATGTCGTCCAGGTAGACATACATGAACTGATCGACCATGTCTCTCAACACGTCATTGACAAGTGCCTGGAAGACCCCTGGGGAGTTGGACAAGCCGAAGGGCATGACCAAGTATTCAAAGTGCCCCCTGGGGGTGTTAAAGGCAGTCTTCCACTCATCTCCCCCCCTAATGCGGACCAAATGATAAGCGTTTCTCAAATCCAATTTCGTGAAGACTGACGCTCCCTGTAACCTCTCGAAGGCTGAAGATATTAACGGCAAAGGGTAAGTATTCTTTACCGTAATATTATTCAGCCCCCGGTAATCAATGCAAGGTCGCAGAGAACCGTCCTTCTTCCCCACAAAAAAGAACCCCGCCCCCGCTGGAGAAGAGGAGGGTCGTATGAACCCGGCTGCTAGAGAATCAGAAATGTATTTCTCCATAGCCTCTCTCTCAGGAACTGAAAGTGAATATAATTTGCCCTTAGGCGGAGACGTACCTGGCAGTAACTCTACTGCACAGTCATAGGGACGGTGAGGAGAAAGAGAAGCAGCCCGAGACTTACTGAACACTTCCTTCAGGTCGAGATACTCCCTGGGCACGTTACTCAGATCCGCCGCCTTCTCCTGCAACACAGAACCAGAAACAGACGGACAAGCAGACAAAAGACAAGACTCATAACATTTAACGCTCCATTTAGTAACCAACTTCAGCTGCCAATCAATCCGGGGGTTGTGTTTGATGAGCCAGGGGTGTCCTAGGACGATGGGGGCGTGAGGGGAGTCCAGGAGGTAGAATGAGATGCTCTCACGATGGTTGCCAGACATCGAGGTGATGGTGGGAAGGTTCTGGCCATTGAGGGCGTGTACGGCAATGGTGTCTGTGAGGAGCTGGAAAGTAACATGATTACGACGTGCAAAAGAAAATCCATGAAATTACCCTCTGCTCCCGAATCCAGAAGTGCAGTGCAGTGAAGATCCTGTTGCTGCCATCTAAGCCTAACCGGGAGGAGCGTGGAGGTGGTGCTGGATGAGGACTTGTTAGCGGAGATCCCACCCGACAGTAGCCTCATACTTACTGCCGGGCTGGCCCTTTTACGGGACAGCTAAAGGCGAAGTGGCCAGCTGCCCCACAATATAGGCAGAGGCCTTGGGACCTCCGCCTCTCCTTCTCCTCCCGGGAAAGCCGAGCCCGACCCACCTGCATGGGCTCGGGATCACTGAAGGGGCTGACCGCGTCGCTGCCGCTGGCTCGAGGTAGAAAGCCCTCCCCAGGGGGGAGCCGAGCGACGATGGACACCCTCGGGAGAGTCGAGCATCTACCCGCAGGGCCAGGTCTATCAGGCCGTTGAGGTTGGCGGGTAGGTCCAGGGCGTAGATTTCCTTCTGGACGCGGTCAGCCAACCCATGCAGGAACATGTCCCACTGCGCCTCCTCGTTCCACTGGCACTCAGCCGCCAGGGTTCGAAACTCAATACTGTAATCTGAAACGGACCTCCCCCCCTGTCGGAGATCCGCCAGTGTCCGCGCAGCCTCTCTGCCAGAGACCGCGCGGTCAAAAACCCGTTTCATCTCGGCGGCGAGTGCTGAGAACGAGGCGCAACAGGGATCTTGGTTTTCCCACACCGCCGTTCCCCACAGTGCCGCCCTCCCCGTCAACAGGGTGAGCGCGAACGCCACCTTGCTCTCCTCACTAGGGAATGTGCGGGGTTGGAGTGTGAAATGCATCGAACATCTAGTGAGGAAAGCTCGGCAGAAGTTTGGCTCACCTCCGTAGAGTTCCGGCGGGGGAAGGCAGGGCTCCGGCTGATGTGCCGCCCCAGATGATCCGGATGGGGCGATCGGAGCGGGCGGGGCAGGCAGTGTGGCCGGCGCAGCGGGACTTTGCATCTGGCGCACGGCTTGGGTCAGGTCGGACACTCGTGCCACTAGGGTGTTGATGGCGGCCCCTGACGTAGCAGTGTCTCTCTCTTGAACGTCCAGCCGGGAAAAGCATTCACGGAGTGCCTCCTCCATGGATACCTGTTTGGTGCCTGCTGCTTCCATTTCTGGTCTGACAGTTCTGTTACGGGAAAATAATGAGGAGGAAGCAAATGCAATGTAAAACAGGATTTATTTAAAGAATGGTAACTGATGAAGGACGTGATGATGATGGCAGTGATGGTGGTGATGATTTCCCGGCTAAGTGACACGAGGGCTAGATGGCTGGTGAGATGAAACGTGGTGATTCCCGTGGTGAAGGCGTGCGTCCAGTGAATCCAATAACTCCAACAAGAAACTCCAACAAGATACTCCAACAAGAACACGAAATCCACAAGATGACAAACCCCACGAACATCCAACACGTAGAACTGTCAGACAGGGAAGAAGAGAATGTGGTGAGTATTTGTAGCCGGAGATGATGAGGGACACCTGGTGCAGGACTGATTGACAGCTGCGCTGAATGAGCGTGACGCACAACGTAACACACACACACACACACACACACACACACACACACACACAGATGACGCGGCAAGAGGACACGGCAGATGTGAGAACCGTGACACCTATTGTATCCGTTAGATTTCTTCTTATTATTATTCTTCCACCGCAAGTCTATGGCAGCCCATAGAACTGCTTGCGGGAAAGTTGTATAATTTTGCACACCGATAGAGGACAGTCCCAACATTAACCATAGCAAGTTTGGAGTCTCTAACTCAAACTCTCTAGCGCCACCGCTTGTCCGAAATTTCACTTTCTTTTTGCTAATAACTTTTGAACCGTAAGCCACAAAATCAAAATTCTTTTTTTCTCTGAATCCTTCATCCTTGACAGAGTCGAATGAACACCAAAATTCAAAAATCATAAGGTTTCGTTTTTTTTTCTATAATTTATTGTTTGTAAAAACTACTTTTTCGAACTCGTCCTAGACGGTTTGTTTGATTTTTACCAAAATTGGCTCAGATCATCTTCAGACCATGCTGGCAAAATGTTATGGAATTCAAGTTGATTGGACAAACAGTTCTCGAATAACGCGCTAATTAATTCTACGAAAAGCGTGCAAAAATGGATGTGAGTCCGTATTTCTGCAACATTTTGTTGTATTGAGACCAAAGTTGGTATGTGTTATTACAAGCATGACCTGAGGCTACCTGTAGTGTTTCGTCACAGTGCCCCCTAGTGGTCAGGAGATATGAAAAATGGCTATTTTTGCTTATAACTTCTCAGTGGTTTGCCAAAAAATCTCGAAACTCATCCCGTTAGATTCGGAGGAGCATGCCGAGTCGAACCATATCCAATTTTCCCATGTCAGCCATTTTGGGTGTCGGCCATTTTGAATTTAGCTTTAAAATGCTGTATCTTGAGAACGGATTAGCGTATCGTTTCGACATTAATTACAAAAATGTTCGGCACCATGCCCTGAATGTACATATCAATTTTGTGGCCAGCGCCACCTTGTGGTCAAAAGTTATAAGGAAATTTAGAAAAATGCTAATAACTTAGGTGAAAATTGGTTTATTTTAATGAAAGTGATCTCAAAATATTCCTTGGTTCAGGCCGAGAACATTGACACCAATTTTTCCAAAATTGGCCTAACTTCCTGTTTCCCATTTTGATGAATGTAGAAAACCTACTTTTTCTAACTCCTCCTAGACCGTTAGTCGGATTTTCAACAAATTTGACTCGGATCATCTTCAGACCATGCTGACAAAAAGTTATGGATTTTGTGTCGATATTCGAAACCATTTTCATTTAACGCATCAACGAATTTGCTGAAAAGATGCCAAAGTGCATCTGAAGCTCTATCTCTGCAAATCTTTGAGATATTTGCACCAATTTTTTTATGTGGCATTACCACCTCACACTGATTACACCACATCAATTTGGTAACAGTGCCACCTATTGGTCAAGAGTAATAAACTATTCATTAACTATCAATTATAAATTGTCCAAAAATGCTAATAACTGTAGATAGCATTAGCCTATTGTAATGAAACTAGTCTCAAAATATTCCTTGGGTCATGCCGACAACATAGATACCAATTATGCCACAGTTGGCCAAATTTCCTGTCCGCCATTTTGATTCATGTTGAAAACTTACTTTTTCGAACTCCTTCTAGACCGTTTATATGATTTTCACCAAAATTGAATCAGATCTTCTCCAGACTGTGCTGACAAAAAGTTATGGATTTCATGTTGATAGATCAAACCGTTTTCGTACA
The DNA here is from genome assembly GCF_049309525.1 of Garra rufa. Classification (NCBI taxonomy): domain Eukaryota; kingdom Metazoa; phylum Chordata; class Actinopteri; order Cypriniformes; family Cyprinidae; genus Garra; species Garra rufa. The sequence goes on from NC_133365.1 coordinate 26,298,731, forward strand.
GCGCCGATACAAATTTTAGGCTTGAGGCCAAAATGACTCTGAGGCTTTATCTCTGCAAAGCTTTGACATAATGACACCAAAGTTTGTGTGTGCCTTTGTTACCTCACACTGAACACACCACATCGATTTGATAACAGCGCCACCTGTTGGTCAAACGTAATAAGCCATTAAATCATGTCAGTAGGCGTTTTACATAATTTTTCTGTCGTTTTGACTAAAATCATCTTAAAATGGCTTCCTTATACTCATTGTTGCCATTGGTCTGCTGTTCCTCCTTAGCTCCTCATTTTCCCCTTTGAGTGCTTGGCCCCGTAATTGCTGCTTGCAGCTATATTTAAAAATGAAATTAGCTTGGGGTGTTACACATAGTATACCTTTAGCCCATACATGTGCTGAAGGTGAGTAGCAATATGGTTAAGTCAACAGAGAGCTCACACAAAATCAATAGAGAAGAAATAGTTTGCTATCTTAGAAAGTCTAAAACTACATGAAGATTTCTAAGACATTACAAGTTCCTAGAGACACAGCTTGCAGTCGTATTCCTTAGATTAAAGTGTGTTGAACCAGAAAACCTTTGAGGGTGTTGAACAAAAAAAGCACAGTATCATAAAATGTTTGATCAGATCAACTGAGAAAAACTTGCAATGTACAGCCAAAGACTTGCAAGACGACCAGACGGAAGGAGGAAAAATATTTCAATGCTGTGTATAAGAAGGACACTAGACAATTATGGTCTTCATGCTAAGGAATCTTGCTGAATACCACTCTTGACCAAGAAGAACAAAAAGCTGACTTGAACTTGCTAAAATTCATTTAGTTAGACCTGTGGAGTTCTGGAATAATGTTTTATGGAGTGATGTGACCAAACTGGAACTTTCTTGGACGTATGTATGTCTGGTGCAAAAACAAAACAAAACAAAGCTTATAAGCAGAAGAACACCATCTCCATCATCAAACATGGAGGTGGGCCAGTCCTGTTATGGGGTTGTTTTACTGTAGCAGGAAGTGGAAAACATGACCATACAAAGGATATCATGGATTTATTAAAGTACCACACCATTTTGGCAAACATTGTGATGCCTTTTGTGCAATGTCTGAAGCTAATAATCAATGGACTTTCCTGCAGGACAATAATCCCAAAGTATACATTCAAATCTACTTATGCTTGGTTCAGGGATAAGTCATAGAATGTTTTTAAGTGGCCTGTTCAGTTTCCAGATGTAATTCTCATTGAAAATACATGGTCGAATTTGGAGCAAGCAGTGGCAAAGTAAAAACCAAAGATTATCAGTGATCTGAAAGCTTTTTCAGGGGAGGAATGGCCCAAGATTGCAGCAGAAAGGTGACAGAAGCATCTAAGCACTTCCAGGCAGTGTTTATTGGTGGTTTTAAAAAATAAAAGATTCTACACCAAATTTACTTTCAAGGGTTTGAATAATTTTGAACATGAATGTTAGAGCCAATTCGATTTTTTTTTTATTATTATTATTCATCAACTTAAGTTCTCAGAATTACTCAAATGTGTCTTAATATACTTTCTTTAATAGTTTACTGATGCCTTTGTTTAATTGTTTTCACGAAATGTTGTTCTCTGTATCAAAATGTCTTGCAGGTCAAGGGGGTTGAATAATTTTGATTGCAACTGTATGTGAATATTAGCTACTTTTTTATCTTAAAGGGATAGTTCACTTAAAAATGAAAATTCTGTAATTAATTACTGACCCACATGTCGTTTCAAACCCGTAAGACATTTGTTCATCTTCAGAATACAAATTAATATATTTTAGATGAAATCTGGGAGCTTTTGACCCTGCATAGACAGCAACGCAACTGAAACAAACACAACTGGAATGCTCACTTATGTGTTGTGGTACTCTTCAAAGGCTGACACGGAAGACAAGAAATTTTTGAACAAAGTCGTTATTTGTGGGGGGTTTTAAAACATTACGCACTGATATCACATGGACTATTTTAACAATGTCCTTACTAACTTTCTTGGCCATAAAAGGTTTCAGTTGCATTGCCGTCTATGCAGGGTCTATGCAGATTTCATCAAAACATTTTTGTATTCAAAAAAGAGTGAGTAATTAATGACAGAATTTTCATTTTTGGGTGAATTATTCCTTTAAGTGGATTGGCATCTCCCCCATCTCCACCTCTCCAAGGATAGGCACCACAACAAATCCTTAATGCTTGTGACTGGATTCTCTCAAATTTTCCTGTGATTCAGATGCTGAACCATAAGCCATACTTTCATAGTGTAGTATTGCTTTATCATTGAGTAAATGGTTTTTAGTACCATTCTATCAGCTCTCCACAACCTGAAAATCTGATTTAAAATATTTACATTTATCTTAACTTATCTTATTTATGTGTGTACTCCATGTACTTTTCATGTCAAACCACACACCCAGAAATCTTATCATTTTAATGTGTTCTAATTTCTTATTATAAACATTTTAATTTAAATCTTTATTTATAGGCCATTTAATCTGCTGTAAATATGATGCATAAATAAAGTAACAGTGCCTCAGGTGAAGGGGCGTACACACTGCTTCAAAGCCCTCGAGAAAAAAAAATTACTAAGGACATCTGCTGGTTAAAGCAGTATGAATGCAACAATAGGGTGACCATACGTCCTCTTTTACCCGGACATGTCCTCCTTTTTGTCCACCGAAGCGAGGGAGACCTCCCCCATATTAGGCGCTATTTTAAATTATAGCGCATTCAAAACCGCAAATAGCCGAAAAGTGTGAAGCGGTGGGATCAATCACCCGCACAGTGCTGACGAACGCGCGCTGCGCTTCTGCCACGATGTACAGTGATAAACAGTGTAAGTTGCTTGATCCATTCAGATAACACACAGAATTGTGTATATACATGTGATATGAGAACATTAAAGGTTCTGTAAGTTCTGCTGGGCTGGCTGAAAACAGCCACGACACTGGATACTGCATGCAAATTTCATAGTTTATAATTACTATTTAATTTTAAAAACCATATAACTAATGTTTTCTTGTGACCACCGTCTTACTACTAATATTCTAATCAATAATTTCTTTTAATTTTTAGTTGTAATTCGTTTTAATTGGAGTAAAATGTTAATTCAATAAGAGCCTGATTAAAGAATTAAATATGGGTCTTATATAAATTAGGTGTTTACTATACATAATAAAGTTCTTAAAGGGACAGTTTACCCAAAAATAAAAATTGTCATCATTTACTCAACATCATGTAATTTCAATAATTTCAATCCTGTATGAACTTTTTTCTTCTGTGTACTTTTTTGTCTATAGAGTAGAAATCAAGGGTAACCAAATATGTTTGGTTACATTATACAAAATATCTTTTGTGTTCCACAGAAGAAAGTAAGCCATACAGTTTTGGAACGACATGAGGGTGATGATTTTTATTAATGAATGTTTTTTTATTACATAATTTATTAGCAACAAATTTCCTGCATTCTAGCTCAAAATCAATGCTTTACTGCATGCATTTCTCTGTGACAAAAATGTAATTAAGTTTGTTGCATTTGAATTCAGCAGTATTTATCATTATTTGTTTAAATCCTGTTTTATTCATTCATGTACTCCAATTAAAGACCCTATAACCCTGCTGAAATAAACAGCTTAAACCAGCCTTGGTTGGTTGGCCAGTTTAGGCTGGAAGTAGCTGGTTTTAGCTGGTCTTTTAGTTGGTGGTTTCCGAGCCTGACCAGCTAAGACCAGCCTGGCCAAGCTGGAAAAGTGGTCAAAACCCTTCTAAAACCAGCCTGCTGACCAGCTAAAACCACCCAACCAGCACAGGCTGGTTTTAGCTGGGGTTTTTTTCACCAGGAAACCCAAGAAAACTTTCATGTGGAATTTGTGGGCCGGATGGGCTGAATTTGTCCAGGGCCGAATTTTAACCCCAGTCCAGCCCTGGGTACCTGTCTGATGACGTGAAAGACCCAATTGTCAAAACAATACAAAGAGGAACTGCTCTGCAAGAGCTGTGTGTCACTAACATGCCGAAACGCAAATGTTATAGTTTGTTGTTGTTATAGTGTTATAGTTTCACAGACAAATTGGAAAAAAAAATGTTTTACAAGGCAATTCTTATTTAAGCATTTTATGTATTATTTATTTATGTTTGTATTAGGCCTGTATAAAGAAAAGACTAAGAGAGATGATATTTTTTACAGGGCAATACGGTTTTGATATAAGATTTAGTTCAAACAGAAAGAGAATTTAAATAAATGTGTGATTTCTAAAAGCGCCTTGGGGGGGGTCCTCTTTTTGGATTCTCAGAATATGGTCACCCTATGCAACAAGACAGCAGCAAGAATATGTTTCATAAAGCAGTGTTTCAAACGTGATTATTGCAGGTCTGTTCACTTATAAAATAAGGTTTTCAGGTCTGAGCTTTGTGCAGGCCAGTCAAGCTCTTACACATTGTTTTTTGAATGTTGATCTGTGCACAGTAAATCAGAAGGTTCGGTTGAATTACAAAATCTGAAAAAATCTGAGGACAATCTGAAGTTGAGGACAGAAGCTTGAAATTTTTCCAACTACTAATTACAATAAAAACTAAACACTTAGAAGTATTTCTACTGACAGTACACTTGTCACATCTCTTAATTTGCTTTTAAGGAGCTTCCTGTGCTAGATTATCCAGAGCTATTCCATGAAAGCGGAGAAAATGCCAGCCCTCTTTAGCTGTGAGGTCCTCTGCACCTTTAGCCAAATAAAAGTCTAGAGATGGCTTGTTCCAGTCTAATACAGAGAACTGTAGACGCACACAATCCTGCTGTTTGGCCACCTATAAAGTAACAAAAACTACAATTACCTTTTTACATTTAAAGCATACTGATCATTCATTAAGATAACTAGCCTTATTTAACCAAAATATACCAAAAAAAACCCAAAAACATTTACACAGCATAATGCACATATTTATCGACATAATATAAAACTACATATTGCAAAAAAAGAGTAAAACTTACCTTGGCGACAGTTGCCATTAAAGCCTTTCCAATGCCTTTACCTGTAGCGTAAGCAGAGATGACTCAGTTCTGCTTTTTGAACAAAACTCATTCATTTTTTGATGAAGTATACACACCTCTATACTCGGGCATCACATACAGATCTTCCATATACACAGTCCTCCCTTTCCAAGTGCTGTATGTATAGAAGAAGAGAGCATAGCCAACTTTGGTATGTCCTGTGGGACGACAGTTGCTCTAAGAATACTTGTGAAGACATAAATATAAAGTCTTCAAACCTCATGATACTTCCATTGACTATGGCAGTTAATTACTAATAAGTTAAAATGCAGTAAAACTATAAAGAGAAAACTGAAGTCTTAAAGTGCATATCGCAGGTTAAAATAAATTTCGAGATAAACATATATTTGTGTATGAAAATACTATATGAACCGTTAATGCAGGATTTGAAAATATTTTACAAGACCTAAAGGCACAAATTTTGACGACAAAGTGACGATTTCCTTGACCGCTCTCAAAAACAGCTTTTTTTTTCCACACCGCGTCATATGACGTCACGAGAGGGAGTCTTTCGCCAAGTTCTGTTGTTATTCAGTAGGAGCAGTCGTGAGTTAGTGTGTTTTCCGTAGCTATTTTTAATTTCAATTGATCATCGTCATGGTAAATTATTGTGTTTATGGAGGCTGCACAAACTCTAGCCTGTCAGGACATCATGTCTACGGGTTTACTTATAAAAGAACGGTGCTATCTTCCGTATCTGGGTGCGTTTGTGCGGGTGAAGAGACGGGCCTATGCTACTGCATCTGCTTCGAAAAACGTGTTCACTGGAGGATTATCATCCCGGCGATATGATGCAGTTCAACATGAGATGCTGAAGCAAGAACCAAGTGAGGCTCAGAGCTGGTGCAGTTCCTTCGGTGCATACAGCACCTTCATCGAGTCCGCCGTCAGACTGCGGTTCGTCCGAAGCCGTCAGAGATGAACTGTGAACTGTGCACGTAAGTTAAGTCTTGTTTTTTCTTCTCATAACTACCAAATCCGTGAATATATTTATTTAAATAATGAGACACAACGAGATGTGTATAAGTTGTTGTAAAGCACCGTAGCTAGCTTGTAAGCATTAGCAATATAATTCTAAGAACCGTGTAAAAACCAACGGTACCATATGAGAATCCTCAGTTTGTTAATATTATAGTCATCAAGTCTCGTTACAGCTTAGTCACATTGTTTGCACAGCTAATTTGTAATTTTTTGTCATGTGTGTTTATAGGGCTTTGGGAGACATTGCAAGTGTGTGAAGAGCTGAAGCAGTGGAGGCCAGCTGTTATTAACCACCTCTAATATAACACATTAGTGTGATACCCACACTGAAAATATTTTTCTTTCAGTAGTATATGTTTGGTTCATCTACATGTATATATTAACAGTTGCAATGTTGTGTTTTAAGTTGGGTATTAACAGTACTATGAAATAAGATTTATGATTTATTGCTGTATAAATTAAACTGAATTGAATTAACCATAAATGCAGATCTGCTTGATATATGTGACCCTGGACCACAAAACCAGTCTTAAGTCGGTTTAAGTCGGTTTATTTGTAGCAATAGCCAAAAATACTGTTAGGGAAGCAGACTGACAAACAGGTGAGTGAAACAACAGGTAAAGTTTATTTGTTTTTAGCGGAGCAGATGAAGAAGATGGCGTGCAGGACCGGGTAAGTTTAACTGTCCAGATAGTAGATGGTGGTGAGGATGGCGATGAATGGATAACGTGGTTCTTTCTTCCCTTTTTCAGGAACGATCGTCGGAGGATGTCGAAGAGGCAGACAGGGTGCTGGCTTATGGCACACACACACACTGGATGCAGGGATGGACTGACGAGACAGACTGACTGGAATGCAAGACAAGACAGGTAAGTAATCACTGGTAAGTATTGTAGATCACCTCTAGAATCCACGAAGGAGAATAGAGTTAGTCCGCTTTCGCAGCAACGAGCCCGGACCCTGGTGACTGTGTGTGTGGTGCTTATGAAGGTGGCTTGATTGATGACGTGCAGGTGCGGGTGATTAATACTCAGGTGATTGTGATCTTTGTGTGAGTGAGGTGGAAGAACCTGGCCAATCCGTGACATTACCCCCCTCCCCAGGGCCCGCTCCTGAGGGCCGAGGCCTCCGACGTTGCGGTGGACTACCTCGTCCCCGAGGTGCTGGGAGGTCAGGATGGGTGCTGTGGAATTCCTCCAGAAGGGCAGGGTCTAGTATGTCTCCTCTGGGTACCCAGGTTCTCTCCTCTGGCCCGTATCCCTCCCAATCGACGAGGTACTCCAGAACACCACCGCGACGTCGGGACTGCAAGATCTCGCGGACGGCGTAGATGGAGCCTTCCTCCAGGTCCAAGGGGGGAGGGGGTTCCTCTTCGTGGCCAGGTTCTGTGGAGGGTAGGACAGGAGAGTGATAAGGTTTGAGCAGTGACACATGGAACGTGGGGTGGATCCGGTAGTGAGGTGGGAGCTGGAGCTTATAAGTGACGGGGTTGACCTGTTCCGTGATGGTGAAGGGGCCAACAAACCTGGGACTTAACTTCTTCGAGGGCAGGCGCAGACGGATGTCCCTGGTGGAGAGCCAGACCTTTTGACCAGGAGCGTACGTGGGACCTGGTATCCTCCTGCGATCAGCGATGATCTTACCTCTGCGCACTGCCCTTTGGAGATGGTGATGAGCCTCGTCCCAGACTCTCTCGCTCTCCCGGAACCAGTGATCCACTGCGGGCACCTGTGATGGTTCACCATCCCAGGGGAAGAGCGGCGGTTGGAACCCTAGCACGCACTGGAATGGTGTGAGTCCTGTAGTGGGCTGCCGCAGTGAATTCTGGGCATACTCTGCCCAGCCCAGAAACTGGCTCCAGGAGTTCTGGTGACCGTGACAAAAGGTCCCAGGAACCGTCCCACCTCCTGGATCTTGCGTTCGGTTTGTCCGTTTGTCTGAGGGTGGTATCCCGACGAAAGGCTTATGGTCACACCTAGGAGTTGGAAGAAAGCTCTCCAGACTCTGGAAATAAATTGGGGTCCTCTATCCGATACAATGTCTTCGGGGAGCCCATAATACCTGAAGACACGGTCGAAGAGCAGTTGGGCTGTTTCCAGGGCTGTGGGAAGACGACAGAACTTCGAAAAACGATCCACAATGACTGGAATACAAGTGTTCCCGTCAGAAGGGGGGAGATCCGTCATAAAATCCACCCCTAGGTGTGACCAGGGACGGTTCGGGACGGGCAAGGGATGGAGCTTTCCTGCCGGCAGGTGACGAGGACTCTTCGAGATGGCACACTCCTTACAGCCTTGGATATAGCGCCTCACATCCCTTGCCATGTCTGGCCACCCGAAGCGCTCTGATAGCAGCGAGAGGGTGTTGTTGGCCCCTGGATGCCCAGTGCCCAGGGAGGTGTGCGCCGAGTGGATGAGATCTACCCGTTGTTCCCTAGGGATGAACTGACGTCCGAGGGGGCAACCCGGCGGAGATCTGGCTGTTGGAGTGGCGACGGCTGGGGGACTAGACCAGTTGATGGGTGCGACGAAGAAGTGTTTCGGGAGTATGGGCGTAGATGTCTCTGAAGAATCCTGGTTGTCATGAAGTCGAGAGAGGGCATCGGCACGGATGTTTTTTGAGCCTGGACGGTAGGTGATTTTGAAATTGAATCGGGAAAAGAACAGGGCCCAGCGTGCTTGCCGTGGACAAAGTCTCTTGGCGTCGCGGAGATACTGCAAGTTCTTATGGTCCGTAATGACTTGGAAGGGATGTTGAGCTCCCTCCAGCCAGTGCCGCCACTCCTCCAGGGCGAGCTTGATGGCCAGTAGCTCCCGGTTACCGATGTCGTAGTTTTGCTCCGCCGGGTTGAGCTTCCTGGAGAAATAGGCGCACGGGTGGAGACGTGGAGGAGTACCGTGGTGTTGAGATAAGACTGCTCCGACGCCAGTGGTGGACGCATCCACTTCGACCACGAACGGATGATCTGGATCTGGGTGAGTTAGAAGTGGAGCTTGGGTGAATGCGGCCTTGAGGGACTGGAAGGCTGCGGCAGATTCGGGAGTCCATTGGAGTGTCCGTGACTTGCCTTTGAGTAGATTAGTTAGTGGGGCTGTGAGGAGACTGTAGTTATTAATGAAGCGCCAGTAGAAATTTGCGAAACCGAGGAATCTCTGTAGTTCTTTTATGGTAGTGGGTTCTGGCCAGGTGACGACTGCTGATACTTTCCCCTCGTCCATGCGGACCCCTTGCCGATCTATGATGTACCCGAGAAACTGAACAGACTGGAGGTGGAATGAGCATTTTTCGCCTTGAGATACAGTTGGTGCTTGCGTAGTCTTTGGAGGACCTCCGCAACGTGGAGGCGATGGTCGGCCTCGCTCCGGGAATAAATCAAAATATCGTCGATATAGACGATAACGAAGCGGTGTAGAAACTCCCGGAGCACCTCGTGGATGAAATTTTGAAATACGGAGGGGGCGTTGACCAGACCATAGGGCATAACGAGATACTCATAGTGGCCAGTTGGGGTCACAAACGCGGTCTTCCACTCGTCCCCCTCACATATTCTCACGAGGTTATACGCGCTGCGGAGGTCCAGCTTAGTGAAGATCCTGGCCGATCGGAGTTGTTCCAGGGCCGCAGGGACGAGAGGAAGTGGATACCGGAATTTGATGGTGCCTTGGTTGAGAACCCGGTAATCTATGCATGGTCGCAGCCCTCCATCCTTCTTGGCCACGAAGAAGAAACTGGATGCTGCGGGTGAGGTAGATGGACAGATGTATCCCTGGGCCAGAGCTTCTTGTAGTCTCCGGAAGCGACAACGGGTAGATCTTGCCTCTGGGCAGTGGAGCATCCGGAATCAGGTCAATGGCGCAGTCCCATGGCCGATGTGGAGGTAGCTGGGAAGCTCTCTTGGGGCAGAACACATCCTGGAAGGACGAGTAGCATTCAGGGATCTGGACGGACTGTTTTTTGACTGGACTTTCGACTGACGTGACGTATACTGGTAGGGGTTTTCTGACAGGACGTGGAAGTTCTGGTAAACAGGTATCTGCACACTCGGGCCCCCACTTCATGATCTCGCCGTTGCCCCAAGAGAGGATGGGATTATGCTTCACCAGCCACGGGCGCCCTAAGATGATGTCCATTGAGGCGCCCTCCAGAACCAGAAACTGAATGGATTCCTTGTGAAGGACTCCAATTTGCAAGCTGATGCTCTCACTTTTGCGATGTACTCGGGTGCGGCTGGTGGATTTGCTGGTTATGGGCTCGATTTGGTATACTGAGGCTGAGGCTTCGGTTCGGAGTTGGAGCTGGCGACAGAGGGTGCCCGAGATGAAGTTCCCGGCTGACCCGGAGTCGATGAGGGCCGTGACTGTAACAGAGAATGACAGAGAGGACAACTGAAAATTGATAGTCAGGGGATGAAGACTTTCTATTTCGGAACACAGACCACTCACCAAGGAACGAACAGGACGGATGGGGCAGTTGAAACGGATATGTCCGCTGGCCCCACAGTACATACATAGACCCCGGGTCAGCCTTCTCTGTCGCTCAGCGGATGACAATTTTCCAGCCTCCAGGATCATAGCCTCTGGTTCTGGAGGAGCGGCTGAGTCAGGCGAGTGGAGGAGTGCAGTAGCTGCGGTGTCAGCGTTGTGATGATAGGACTGTATTCAGTCTGAACAACGAAGTGACTGTTGAATGAATTTTTCTAGACCCATGGAATCGTCTAGTGCTGCCAACTGAAGTCTCAATTTGGGTTCCAAGCCGAGCCGGTATGTAGTCAATAGCGATCTCTCATTCCATCCGCTGGCAGCTGCTAAGGTACGGAAACGTAAAGCATATTCTTGAGTCGTCATACTCTCTTGTCGCAAATGATAGAGCTGCTCTCCTGCGGAGATCGCCTCGTCCGAACTTCCAAAAACCTCTTTAAAGTGAGCGATGAAACTCTGGATGGTGCTGGTCGCTGGCCCGGCTTGGCGCCAGATGGTGTCCGCCCACTTCAGAGCAGGTCCTGTGAGCAAAGAAGTGATGAAGGCTATTTTAGACTGATCAGTAGGGTATAACTCAGGTTGCATAGTGAATATTAACGAGCATTGAAGAAGAAATCCGCTGCACTCCTCCGCCCCGCCTGAGTAGGGCGCTGGTCGGGCCATGGGACTGGATGGAACGGGTGCCGAAGAAGTGCTGGGTGCCGGTGGAGCTGTGGGACGCGGTGTCGAGGGATTGGTGGTGGTTGTTCCCATCAAAACTTTGCGTAATGAATCCACAAGTTCTTGAAATGGATCCATCGCTCCGCTGGTGCTGTTTGCAGTTCCGGGCTTCTGTTAGGGAAGCAGACTGACAAACAGGTGAGTGAAACAACAGGTAAAGTTTATTTGTTTTTAGCGGAGCAGATGAAGAAGATGGCGTGCAGGACCGGGTAAGTTTAACTGTCCAGATAGTAGATGGTGGTGAGGATGGCGATGAATGGATAACGTGGTTCTTTCTTCCCTTTTTCAGGAACGATCGTCGGAGGATGTCGAAGAGGCAGACAGGGTGCTGGCTTATGGCACACACACACACTGGATGCAGGGATGGACTGACGAGACAGACTGACTGGAATGCAAGACAAGACAGGTAAGTAATCACTGGTAAGTATTGTAGATCACCTCTAGAATCCACGAAGGAAAATAGAGTTAGTCCGCTTTCGCAGCAACGAGCCCGGACCCTGGTGACTGTGTGTGTGGTGCTTATGAAGGTGGCTTGATTGATGACGTGCAGATGCGGGTGATTAATACTCAGGTGATTGTGATCTTTGTGTGAGTGAGGTGGAAGAACCTGGCCAATCCGTGACAAATACATTGTATGGGTCAAAATTATTGATTTTTCTTTTATGTCAAAAATCATTAGGAAATCAATTAAAGATCATGTTACATTAAGATTTTTTGTAAAATTCCTACTGTAAACCTATCAAAATGTAATTTTTGATTAGTAATATGCATTGCTAAGAACTTAATTTGGACAACTTTAAAGGTGTTTTTCTCAGTATTTTGATTTTTTGCACCCTTAGATTTCAGATTTTCAAATAGATGTATCTCCGCCAAATATTGTCATATCCTAACAAACCATACATCAATAGAAAGTTTATTTATTGAGCTTTCATATGATGTATATATCTCAGTTTTGTCAAATTTAACCTTATGACTGGTTTTGTGGTCCAGGGTCACATATGTTGTACACTTCATACAAAAAATGTATACAGTAAGACAATTTGTGATTGTGATTATTTTTTTTTATTGATTGACACCAAAATGGGGCCATTCGATACCTTTATAAAGTAATCCTTCAACTGTCTAACAGCTGACACAACACATGCAGGTAAGGGCATCCTGATGAATGATTATTTTTTTATTGATTGTCACCAAAATGGGGCCATTCAATACCTTTATAAAGTAATCCTTCCTCTGTAAACTGTCTAACAGCTGACACAACACATGCAGGTAAGGGCTTCCTGATGAATACCAGCGCGCACAACTTGCCTGTATGCCGTCAATATTAATTGTCTTATACCAATGGCATTGAAAAGTTTTAATTTACAGGTATTTGTGACCTAAATATAGTCAAACTGTAATTGAGATTGCATTTTACTGTTTAATTGTATATAGAAGTATTTAGCTCAGATTAATAAATTATCTCTACCATAAACTTACTCATGTCTGCTAGCCTGGAGATGTCTATGATCCTGCCTGAAATGCATATAAGCTATCTGTAGAACCTATTTTGATTTCAGACAGCAAGCCTCAAAGCCTGGGTGCAGAGTCAGAGACAGCACATCAAGTTTGGGGGCATTTCCCATATAAGCATATAATGAAACAAAAAGGTGTTTATCGCTCGCTCGCGCGCGCGGTATAAGCCACTATATCACGTAACATTAGCGTCGGATATTAACGAGTATGACACACTTGATCAACGAGTATTCATTTGTGTTACTGGTAAGTAAAATCAATACTTCTAGATGACCCATGCAATGATTTTGCCCGATTAGATATCGTCACACTGATCTCAGACTCTAACCAAGACACCTGCCCTGTTCTCCTCACACCACAACTTAATTTGTCTCTGACCGTTGTTCTGTTTAATCCTGGCATGTCCCTTCTCTCTTGGCCACATAGCAGGCTCATATTTGTGTGTGTGGTTCGTCATACGAGTGTAAATGAACATTTTAAATGTTCTCCGCTTCCAAACGGTCATTGTGATCCATTGTTTTCCTATGGTTTACATTGACCGATCTCCCTCTCGTGACGTCACTGCCGGTTTGGCAGTTTTTCAGATGCGGAAGTAAAATTCTCTCACAAAAACGACTCCAGAAGCCTTAATAGCGTATTTTGAAGTATATTTTAAAGAAAATCTGGTTCCTACATTATTTTTCTATACATCAATTCACCGGAGTCTCTAACCTGCAATATGCACTTTAAAACAGGGCGGGGTGCTGTTCATGCATCCTTCTCAGGAATTTGAGACTTTTTAGCTTTTTCATAGCAACTGAGAATAATTATTGCTAGGGGCTGATGAGCAGTGAAGACTTTCGTTTACAGTTCTGTGCTGGTGGAAATTATCTTCCCAACCCTATCCAGAATGCTAAATCCCTGACAATATTCAAGAAACACCCGAAAACTCACCCTGCTGTAAAAAGAAAGAAAAATATATATGTCTTTCTTTTCTTTTATTTAGCATCTGCTAAATAAATAAATGTAAATGTAATAAGCAAAGATTTTTGCTTGGTGCAACTAATAATTTTGATTTCATGGCACAAAAGTCCTAAAACATCTGGTGATAAGTAAATAACAAACTAAATTTAATGTAATAGGTTATTTCAGGTACACCAAAGATTATTAGTCATTATTGCCCTGTTTTCTTTCTACATCACGTGCTTTTGGTCTTTTAGCAGTCATTATTACCATCTTTAGACTTGTGGTCTTCAGATACCTCAGCCACAAGACACTGGTAAAAAGGATTGGGGCCAAATCCATCCCTCTCCAACTCTAAGAGAAAACCATTAGAGACAGACTTAAGAAACATGTGACTTCATTTTAACTACAATAACCTGAAATGGATCAACTTGTTTAAAAATAACCTTTATGAGATATCTTCACTTGATCGGGCATCTTTTCATAAACCGCCAATTCCTACAATAAAACATTCAAAGATAATCAAAAATCATTCTGCACTGAACACATGCTTAAGAAGTTATGAATGGCGTTATCTCACCATAATCATGCGCGCTATATCTTTACAGTCTTCAGGTTTGGCTGCACAAACAGTAAACCTCATTTTACATAGGCAAACAACGTCTCCTGATTTCTTCCACTACCTTTGACCAGTGAACAATATTGCACTAAAAAGCCGACTATACATACGCGTCAGTCCTGGAGAGTGAGACGTGTTCAAGAGCGTCATATATCACAAAGTTTGCGCAGCCTCTATCGGCAAACCCATGCTCAAATCACTACTGCCTGTCATTTTTATGGTTAATGCTTAGCGTTATAAAATATAGCCTATTATAGAAACCAAAGAGAAAATGTAGTGGTACTAACATTAATGGCATGGACAATGGACAACGTGAAACAGAGTGATTTCCTGCTCTTATTATCTGCAAGTTTTATATCAGTCTCGTGTCCCGCTGTGTTGGCAACCAATAATAGGGCGAATTCAGGTAAAGTGGACCGTTTAAGTTTGTTTACACTTTTACACTTTCAGAGCATAACAATGGTTCTTAATTAAAGGGCCACTATTTCTCTAAATGATAAAATAGTTTTGCTTGATGCAATATGACACTAATATGACATCCAAAAGAGGACTGTGTCATGGTGAAAGGTAGAAAACCCTTTCACATAATGACTTGTAACTTATATTTATTTATTTAATTGGTTAGTTTTCTTGTAAGGTGTTTATTGCTGGTCCTCTTCGGCTGAATGTGTCAGATAAAGTAGGTCAGCAGGATTCAGGTAACATGGGCTGTAATTTAATAATTACGCAAATTTATTAAATAAATTGACATTCACTGGCTATTTTATAGTTGACATGTAAAATTAACTTTTTTGGTAAACAGAAATAAGTCAAGGCAAGTTAAATATGTTTATCTGATCATATGTGTTAATAAATCATGTGTTTTTAATTAGGATGCCGAATCATTTTTGATAAATATAGGATGGGCCACTTTACCTGAAAATAAATTTGTCTGGAGTACATGACCTCAAAATGTTTATTGGTATATACAGTATCTTGCAAATAACACTTTATATGAACTGTATTCAAATTGAAATATTATAGCTGGACCTTAAAGGAGAAGTTCACTTCCAGAACATCTTCTGTGAACTCAGCACCAGCCACGACTATCTACTCCGGAAGCATATGCCAGTGAGCCCAATCTATGTAGAGCATTTTTAACTAAATGCTCTATGTTCTTTTCTCTACAGCCTATCACTTTTGCCAAGGAACAGTCTAAAGTGGCGCTAGTGTTAACATTGCTGTCTGGACGCGTGGCTCAGTGAGGAACGGCGGTGTGGGAAAATCAACATTCCTGCTGTACCTCATTCCAATTACTCGCCGAAGAAATGAGACGGGTCTTTAATCGTGCCATAGTAGGTCGCGAGGCGGCCAGCATGTTGGCCGATCTATCAGTTCATATGTCTACCTAGATGACATATAGATATTTTCTTCTTCTCTCCAGGAACATGTTCAGCACGTCAGACGGGTGCTCCAGAGGCTGCTGGAGAATGGTCTTTTTGTCAAGGTGGAGAAATGCACGTTCCATGCACAGTCAGTACCGTTTTTGGGGTACATTGTCTCGTCTGAGGGAGCGCGCAAGGTTGTGGTGGATTGGCCAACCCCAGATTCCACCTTGCAGAGGTTTCTCGGGTTCAGCAATTTCTACAGACTAATTTCAGCCTACTAGCCGCTCCTCTGACCACCTTGACCCCCATCAGAACGACGTTCAGGTGATCTAATGCTGCTAATGTTGCATTTGCCAACCTCAAGAGCGGCTTCATTTCTGCTCCCATTCTTGTAGTCCCAGATCCTACACGCCAGTTTGTGGTGGAGGTTAATGCGCCAGAGGTGGGAAAGGTGCGGTTCTTTCCCAGCAGATGACAGGATGCACCCGTGTGCATTTTTCTCTCATCGAATGTTGTCAGCCGACATAATTACAATATTGGTAACAGAGAGTTACTGGCGGTCAAGTTAGCATTGGGGGAGTGGTGTCATTGGTTAGAGTGTTCGAGGGTACCCTTTAATGTCTGGACCGATCATAAGAACCTTGAATACATCAGGTCTGCTAAATGACTCAACTCCAGGCAGGCTCGGTGGGCACTTTTTTCTCTTGTTTTGATTTTTCTATCTCCTACCGTCCAGGGTCCAAGAACATCAAACCCCATGCCTTATCTCGTATTTTTCACCCTTTCGGAGCGCCCGTCCACTCCTGAGTGCATTATACCTGAGAGACTCGTTGTCTCTATACTCACCTGGGAGGTTGAGACAAAGGTTCGCACAGCCTTAGAAGGGGTAACGCCTCCGCCTGGGTGCCCACCTGGTCGGTTATTTGTGCTGGAGAGATTATGGTCCAACGTTATTTGATGGGGTCATTGTCCTAACGTGGCTTGTCATTCAGGAGTTAATCGCACAAGGTTTCTCGTTAGACAGCGATTCTGTTTTGTTACTCATTTTGTTACTGCCCTCCCAGGGCAATATGGCTGTTTTGACTGTAGTGGACCGGTTCTCGAAGGTGGCCCATTTTATTCTTTTGTCCAAATTACTCTCTGCCAAGGAGACAGCGGTTACTGTCATAGATCACGTCTTTCGCATTCATGGCCTCCTGATAGACGTGGTCTCTGCAGGGGACCCCAAGTGTTAGTTTGTCCTCTGGTTTTCCTCCGCAGAGCAACAGCCAGACCAAGCGAGCCAACCAGGACCTTGAGAGAGTGTTGCGATGTTTGGTCACATAGAATCCTTCCTCCTGGAGCCAGCAACTCTCATGGGTTGAGTACGCACATAACTCATTACCAGTTTTGTCCACTGACCTCTCTCCGTTTGAGTGTAGCTTAGGTTACCAGCCCCCTATTTTTCCTAGTCTGGAATCCGAAGTCGCGGTCCCCTCTGCTCACGCCTTCGTCCAGAGGTGCTGTCACACAGGTGGGAGCACGTACCAAGGCTCAGGCCGATCACCACCGGTCAAAGCCTCCCGTCTACGTCGCTGGTCAAAAAGTTTGACTTTCTTCCAGGAATAGATTTTAGATTAGATTAGATTAAACTTTATTGTCATTACACATGTACAAGTACAAGGCAACGAAATGCAGTTTAGGTCTAACCAGGAGTGCAATAAGCAGCAAGTGCAGGATATAGGTATAATTTATAAGTTATAAGTGCACTAATGGGAGATATGTACAGGGAGAAACTATGGAAATTATTTACAGATGAAAGTATTGTGGACATAATTTACAGGCGTAACAAGTAGAATGTACAAATAGAGGAGCATAGTATGCAGGTTGTTGTTAACTATAATCACGAATTGCAGATTGATACGAACATAATATACAGGTAGCTGATTACTAAAGCAGGAATTAACAAATAATCATTTACAAATGTATAGATACATATCAAAAATTTACAAAATGTATATGTGCATTTACAAATGGATATGTACAGTGTAGTGCAACAGATTAAGTAGTGCAATGGTAATGGGGAGACTGTAGGGGTGTGTGGGGTGGGGGGCAAAGGTGTCAGTGGGGGGCAGAGTTCAATAAGGAGACAGCTCTGGGAAAGAAGGCAGGAGAGAAAACAGTTTGTGGGCGGGGTGAGAGGAATCCTTAAGAATACTGCGTGCTCGACGCAAACAGTGTTTCTTCTGAATGTCCTCAATGGATGGGAGTGGAGTCCCTATGATGCGTTGGGCAGTTTTCACCACCCGCTGCAGTGCCTTACGCTCCACAACAGAGCAGCTTCCGTACCAGACTGTGACACAGTTCGTAAGGATGCTTTCTATCGTGCAGCGATAGAAGTTCACCAGGATGGCTGAGGACAGGTGGTTCTTTTTAAGTGTTCTCAAGAAGAAGAGACGCTGGTGAGCCTTCTTGACCAGGCTGGAGGTGTTGGTAGTCCAGGATAGGTCCTCTGAAATGTGGGTCCCCAGGAACTTAAAGGATGAAACAGACTCAACAGTCATCCCATTGATGTGGATGGGATCATGTGAGCCTCTTCTTCCCTTCCTGAAGTGCACAATGAGCTCCTTGGTTTTGGTGGTGTTAAGGAGCAGATTATTGTCTGTGCACCACGTGGCCAGGTGCTGAATCTCCTCCCTGTAGGCAGTCTCATCGTTGTTGCTGATGAGACCGATCACCGTAGTGTCGTCTGCAAACTTGATGATGGTGTTAGATCCATACACAGGCCTGCAGTCGTGGGTGAAGAGGGAGTAGAGAAAGGGGCTCAGCACACAGCCCTGTGGTACACCAGTGTTCAGTGTGACGGTAGTGGAACAGATGTGACCTGATCTAACATGCTGAGGTCTGTCAGTCAGAAAATCCATAACCCAGTTGCAAAGGGAGGTGTTAACGTCCAGGTCTCTAAGTTTAGTGATTAACTTAGATGGTCTGACAGTGTTGAATGCTGAGCTGAAATCAACAAACAGCATTCGTGCATAAGTGTTTGTATTGTCCAGGTGTGTGAGTACAGAGTGCAGCGCTATGGAGACTGCATCATCTGTGCTCCTATTGCCACGGTAGGCAAACTGGTGTGGGTCCAGTGTCGATTGGAGGGAGCCCTTGAGGTGTGAGAGGACCAGCCGCTCGAAGCACTTCATAATGATGGGTGTGAGTGCTACAGGGCGGTAGTCGTTCAGGCATGTTGGGTTGGAGTGTTTCGGCACTGGCACAATGGAGGTGGATTTAAGACATGCTGGTACAGCTGCTTGGGCAAGGGACATGTTAAAAATGTCTGTGAATACCCCAGCGAGTTGCTCTGCACATGCCCTCAGTACGCCGCCAGGGATACCGTCTGGTCCAGCAGCCTTGCGCGCGTTGATCCGACTCAGTGCGGTGTAGACGTCTGAAGAGGCAAGTGTGATGGGTGAGTGGTCGGTTGAGGGAGTGATTTTGGTGGCAGTGTCTATATTGTCTCTCTCAAAGCGAGCATAAAAGTCATTAAGCTCGTTCAGGAAGAAGACATCGGTGGCTGTGGGGGTGGAGTGGCTGGGTTTGTAGTCACTGATGGCCTGAATGCCCTGCCACATGCGTCGAGGGTCAGAATTAGAAAAGTGCTCCTCTAGCTTAAGTTTGTAGCAGTGCTTGGCCTTTTTGATGCCCCTCTTCAGATTTGCCCTGGAAGTGCTGTAGGCCTGTGCATCACCTGATCTAAAGGCAGTGTTGCGTGCTTTCAGCAGGAGACGCACTTCCTTGTTCATCCATGGTTTCTGATTTGGGTATGTGGTGATCTGTTTCTGGGTTGTAACACTGTCTATGGTGGTGTTGATGTAATCCAGAACAGAGGAAGTGTATCTGTCAATGTCCGTGTGAGAGCCACAGGTGGCCTGAGAAGCAAACATACTCCAGTCTGTGTGTAGAAACCTGTCCTGGAGTGTGAAGTCTGCCCCCGCTGGCCACACTTTGATGGTCTTCACTGATGGCTTCACACGGTTGATGAGGGGTGAGTATTTGGGGGTGAGGAACAAAGAAAGGTGGTCTGATTGTCCCAAGTGGGGGAGGGGGGTCACAGTATATGCTTCAGCCATGTTTGTGTATACATGGTCTAAAGTTTTATTTCCTCTGGTGTGGCAGAAAACGTTTTGATGAAATTTGGGGAGTACTGTCTTTAAGTTTGAGTGATTAAAATCCCCCGCAACAATAAATGCAGCCTCCGGGTGAGCAGTTTGTTGTTTGCTGATGGCCGCATGAAGTTCATTCATAGCAAACTTGGCATCAGCATCGGGAGGAATCTAAGCAGCTGTTATTATGGTGGAGGTGAACTCCCGCGGCAGATAAAACGGTCAACACTTAACCATGAGAAACTCTAGGTTAGCTGAGCAGTGTCTCCCAATAGTAACAGAGTTCGTGCACCAAGCTTTGTTAACATAAATGCACAATCCTCCGCCTCTGGTCTTACCGGAGTCATCCGCCGTTCTGTCTGCCCGGAATGTGTGAAGCTCAGCTAGAGCAATAGCACTGTCCGATACATCGCTGTTTAGCCATGTTTCAGTGAAGATCATGACATTGCAGTTCAAAAGTCTCTTGCTGTGTTTGATGCGGAGTCGAATCTCATCCATTTTGTTCACCAGCGACCGTACATTAGCGAGGAAAATGCAGGGTAAAGAGAGCCGGTGTGGTGTTAGCTTCAGCTTAGCTCTATGTCCTCCACGCTTCCCCCGTCTTTGTTTACGGTCGCGTCGCCACCTTCGAGCACTTCCGCCCGGCCGGGTAGAGTGCGCAGCCGTAGGTGTTCTGGTGATCTCAGGGACGAGTCGAAGATTACTGATAAAACTGTCGGGAATGTACAAACCAATATCCAAAAGCTCCTTTCGGGTGTACGATGTAAAGGCCACCTGTTCTGTACGAACAGACCCGAGATGAGCAAGTAAAATACTGCAAATTTGCAGAAACTGGAGAGACACTGAGCCTCGCGATGTGTACGCGCCGCCATCTTGTAACCACTCCACTCCACTCCATTTGTAACCAACTAGCTCCTAAATTTATTGGCTCATTTACTGTCACTAAGATCCTTAGACCAGTGGCAGTCCACCTCAAACTTCCTCCAGCATACAGGAGAATTCATCTTGTCTGCAAATTGAAACCCGTTTTTCATTCACCCATCAATCCGCCATTCCCGGTTCCTCCACTGCTGCGCCTCGTAGATGGGGAACCTGCTTATTTGGTCAATCATATTCTGGACTCAAGGCGGAGGGGACGCGGATTCCAGTACTTGGTGGACTGGGAAGGTTACGGTCCGAAGGAGAGAAGTTGGGTTCTTGCCAGGGACATTCTGAATCACTCCCTTATTAATGATTACAATCGATGGGTAGGTTCACCTGGGGCCAGGAGGTGCTCCTAGGAGGAGGGGTACTGTCAGGGTTCATGGGTTCACGCGCTCATTCTTACATCGTGTCTGTGTCGAGATGCATGTTGTGTGTGTGTGTGTGTCTCTGTTTTTGTCGCTGATGAGCTGATCAGCTTCAGCTGTGGCTTGTTAGCTCAGTTATTTAATGCCTGTGCTGTTTGCCTTGTGTTGTCAGATCGTTGGTGTTTTCATCATGTTCCTGCTTGTTTTTCCAGTTCTTTGTTCCTGGTTCTCGCCTCCCGTGGATTCGGTTCCTGCTGGGTTGTTGGAAGTTTTACAGAAGGAATACGGCTGCCCATCTGCGTCCCTGCGCTACCAGGATTTACTCTTCACTGCACAATCTGCACTTTACTTCCACTTTTTCTGTATTTGGATTATTGTCAATAAACTGTCACTTTTCACATTCGCTAGTGAGTCCTCCTTTGACTTTTCAGACAAATTTGCTTTGTTTGCTGTGCAGTCAAGTCATCTGTAAATATGACTAAAAGAGGAATATGAAACAAAAGTATAGAATGTCTCATTTTATTATTGGGTGTTTCAACATATACAAAGGATATACATGCTTTACCAAATAAAAAGGACTTCACCTTTAGAGTTTCATCCATCTATCTATGTAAAATGTAAAAGTTTAAAAGCTAATATTTAGTTGCAAATCCCTTGCATGCAATCACAGCAGTGAGTCTGTGACCCATAGACATCACCAGACTCCTGGTCTCGTCCTTTGAAATGCTTTTCCCGGCTTTTAATACAGCCCATTTTAACTGTTGCTTGTTTTAGGGAATTTCTGCCTTTAGTCTCCTCTTCAGCTAATTCATGTTCAATAGTATTTAAATCTGGAGATTGACTTAGCCAATCTAAGACCTTCCATTTCTTTGCACTGATGAACTCCTTGACTGAACTGGCTGTGTTGCAATATGAAGCGCTTTCTTATGAGTCTGGTGGCATGTTTCATGAACATTGGTAGCCAAGCTGGTTTTGTACTATACCGAATTCATTCTGCTGGTGCCATCATATTTAAGTCATCAATAAAGTTGAGAGAGCCTGTTCCAGATACAGCCAGGTATGCCCATGCCATGACACCACCTCCACTATGCTTTACAGATGAGCTTGTATGCTTAGGATCGTTTGCATTCTTTTTTTCTTTTCTTTTTGTTTTTGCAAACTCTAATCTGGCCCTTCTATTTTATGGTGCTGATCAGGGGTTTGTATCTTACCATGTAGCCTCTGTAATTATGTGTCAAAGTCTCCTCCAGACAGTAGATTGCCAGACCATCACCCCAGCTTTCTAGAGGTTGTTGATGATTTTACAGACAAATATTTCAGGGTTCTTTATCACATCTTGTATGATCTGTCTGTCATCAACTGCTGTTGTTTTTCTCAACTGACCAGGTTTTAATTGCTCACTTTGATAGTGAATTTTTTTAAGGACATTCCAAACTGTTGATTTCACCATGCTCATTGTTTTTGATATGGCTCTAATTGAGTTTTTTTTTCTTTTAGCATCCAAATTGCTTGCTTTACTCTCAGTGTTAGCTCCTTCCTTAACTGTGTGTCGGCATCAAATGGAAGACTATAAACAATCGGCATAACTGATATGACACATTCCCTGCTTTTAATATCTGAACAATTAATGCAAAAGGACTAATGACTTAGAACGACATGTGAGCCAATTGTCCCAATATTTATGCTCACCCCAAATAGGGGATGAAACTCTAAAAGTGCTGATCTTCTCAGTTGATAAACAAGTATGTGTTGAAACAGCCAATAATAGTTTGTGACATTCTGTATTTTTTTCTCATAAATGATCTTTTAATCATTTACAGATGTCTTGACTCAACAGCAAACAGAGCAATTTTGTCTATTTGTCCCTATGCTTATGTAGGACACTGTCTATTTGAATACAAGACATTTTTCTTCGCAGGTTTTTTTTAACACATCGTCTAGGGTTGTGTTATTGTGGAGACAGTCCTCGCTGCAGCCTGTAGCGCGATGACGTAGCTGGATCAGGTCCAATACGTACTGGACGTTGTTATGCGCATGCGCGGTGGTTTGTTTGGCTGATATTTAAATATTTAAACAGTCACATGAGTGAAAACAGCTTGATCTGACAGCTATGATCAGTTTGTATATTGAATCTAATGTTTAATGTTGTTTTTTCCCCATATATGTACATGCCCTGCTGACACTGGGTTCTGATTCAATTTGCTGATCAATGTAGATCACTGTAGAAAAATGAGTATAGCCATTAAAGAAGGAACTCTTACCAGTCAAAATATCATTAAGCACACTCTTTTTTTTGACAGCTGACAAGATAATTTTTTTTTATTGGTGCTGTTATTATTTTTCCATTTTCCTTGAATGTGTACTGGTATTTCAAGCATTTTACATACCTTATTGTATTGTAACTTTAGGATTAAAATGACATAGAGACATATTTTTAAAATGACACATAAAATGACATATTTTTGCTTCCACTCAACAATAAATATGACCTGAATAAAATGGCTTCATTTTAATGTTGTATGCACACTCACTGAAAATAATACTTGACAAAGATATTAGGCTTTTAATCCATTAAATTTAAATTAAAAAGCTCTAAAGTTATGCAATTTAAAACTTTAAAATTTTAACATTTTGCATGTGTGTAGAGAGCATCACATCACAACTTAAGCATCACATTTGTGTAAATTATTATTCATCAATTATTACTTATAAATATTCATCACTACTAGTACACAGGTTAGAATATTATCACAATACAATATTGTCGTATTAGCGCCCCAGCTTGTATGCTTAGGATCGTTTGCATTCTTTTTTTCTTTTCTTTTTGTTTTTGCAAACTCTAATCTGGCCCTTCTATTTTATGGTGCTGATCAGGGGTTTGTATCTTACCATGTAGCCTCTGTAATTATGTGTCAAAGTCTCCTCCAGACAGTAGATTGCCAGACCATCACCCCAGCTTTCTAGAGGGCAGCCGTGGCCTAATGGTTAGAGATTCGGACTTGTAACCCAAAGGTTGCAGGTTCGAGTCTCAGGTCCGGCAGGGATTGTAGGTGGGGGGAGTGAATGTACAGCACTCTCTCCACCCTCAATACCACGACTGAGGTGAGTCCCTTGAGCAAGGCACCGATCCCCCAACTGCTCCCCGGGCGCCGCAGCAATGGCTGCCCACTGCTCCGGGTGTGTGTTCACGGTGTGTGTGTGTTCACTACTGTGTGTGTGCACTTGGATGGGTTAAATGCAGAGCACAAATTCCTTGTATGGGTCACCATACTTGGCCTCACTCACCCCCTTTCCTTCCTTTCCTTTCCTTTCCTATTATATTCAGCGATCGCTACTGCGCATGACGTCGGCAAAACAAACCACCGCGCATGCGCCTAACAACGTCCAGTATCAAAAAAGATCAAATTAACGAATATTTTATCATTAACCTACTAGCTATTACTACTTGCAAAATTTCATATTCACCGCTGCAAATTCACTCAACAAAATCCTTTATTTACTATTTTAAAAAAGAGGTTCAACAGTATATCCAAACTATTTCATCATCCAAAAAACTATCAATTTGTTTCAGCTTTTTAATTTATATTGTTTAAGGTTTTGTTTTGTATTTATTTAGTTTTATTATATACATGTATAATGCTGACATTTTTGTACTTTTGTGCTTTGTATCTTGGCAATAAAAAATAAAAAATAAAAAATAAACGTCCAGAACGTATTGGACCTGATCCAGCTACGTCATCGCGCTACAGCCTGCAGTGCAGCGAGGACCTTTTAGCAGAACGCCCACTTCACTTTAGCTCCGCCTCATTCAGTACAAAGACCCTCTCACTGTCTCACACATGCTCTGCAGGCAGCGTCCACTAAATCTAACGGAGCAAGCTTGGTATATTAAAATCAGGTATATGTTTACTAAGTTTCATTTAGTGTAGTTTGGAGTACTTAAGACTTATTCAGATGAATCGCTATTCATCCTTGGTTTAAATCCAGCGGTGGAGAAAAAACTGAAAACTCACGTATCCGCGGTAAGTGTTTAATGATTTCAAATGCTCATATTATAGCTGTTTGTTGGAATTGGCAAACGTTTTTACACGTATTTTAGACGTAAGATCTTCAAACTAGGTCAACATCTCTTTGAATAATCGCACCGAGACAGATGCGCAGCTGAAACGCGCTGATAAAAGCTGTGGTGAAGTGCATTTTTTAAATCCTGAGTTTCTCAACATTCCTCCCTACACAGGATACCCGTAACATAAATCTTCATGTGGTTAACTGGTTGTTTAATATCAAAACCCTAAAGCAACCTGAATAAATCGACAAACTAATGATAGAATCAATTTGTGTTCCATAAACTAAAAGAAGCAAATTATATTTTGTGGTTAAACAAGGTTAGTTATCTCAATGACTCTTAAAATAAATAAACTTGTTAATTACCCAGTTGGCTTTGTATGTTGTAACAGCTTACAGAATCTTAAAAAATATTAATTTTACATCATCATGTTTTTTTTTTTCAGCAAATATTTAAGTGTGATAGTGTAGTAGGTTTCTTGTGTCGTGGTTTTGTGAATCTAATGGCAGACAGACAAGTTCATTGGCAAGTTTTGGAAATCAGTTTAAAATAATTAGTGTTTCCTGTGTAAGTACAATACAGACTTCCCCATACTTTCTCTTCCTTTCCACATACTATTGAGAGTGTGGAGCATTTGCAATCAGAGAAAGTCAGATTGAGATATAGATTGAGCATATAAAAGTGGTCTATACGACTCATTAATTTCCAAGTTCTCTGAAGTCAAGCTTGAATGAGGCACTGGGTTTTAAATTATGTTCTACTATTATTATATGATATAATGGTAAATATGACAACATTATTATTTACTTAGCTCCTCTCACATCCCTGTGCTGGATTATGAGGAAACGCATTTAGCTGCTTTGATAGAAAACTGCTCTTTCTACAGTTCAGAGTGTTGAGTTAAAGGTATTTTGTTTTTATTAAACATGTGCTTAATCAATGTTTAATAAAAAATATGGAAAATAGTTTCTTTCTGCTGAACACCAAACAAGATATTCTAAAAATATTATTTAAATATATTCTCTTTTTTTGTCAATACAATGAAAATCAATATATCAATAGGGTCTAATGTTATTTTGAGCTCAGAATTGTTCAAAATATTATCTTTTGTGTGTTCAACAGAAGAAAGATCATTCAAAAATACAGTATGTTTAATTTGCCAATTCGTTTTCTTATATTAAAATAACAACATAATAATACCAACATTTGTAGATATAACATTTGTGAATGTACAGTCATGGCCAAAAGTTTTGAGAATTACATAAATATTGGAAATTGGAAAAGTTGCTGCTTAAGTTTCTATAATAGCAATTTGCATATACTCCAGAATGTTATGAAGAGTGATCAGATGAATTGCATAGTCCTTCTTTGCCATGAAAATTAACTTAATCCCGAAAAAAACTTTCCACTGCATTGTTAAGAAGGCTTCAGGGCGTCCAAGAAAGTCCAGCAAGTGGCAGGATCGTCTCCTAAAGAGGATTCAGCTGCGGGATCGGAGTGCCACCAGTGCAGAGCTTGCTCAGGAATGGCAGCAGGCAGGTGTGAGCGCATCTGCACGCACAGTGAGGCGAAGACTTTTGGAAGAAGGCCTGGTGTCAAGAAGGGCAGCAAAGAAGCCACTTCTCTCCAAAAAAAAAAACATCAGGGACAGATTGATCTTCTGCAAAAAGTATGGCGAATGGACTGCTGAAGACTGGGGCAAAGTCATATTCTCCGATGAAGCCTCTTTCCGATTGTTTGGGGCATCTGGAAAAAGGCTTGTCCGGAGAAGAAAAGGTGAGCGCTACCATCAGTCCTGTGTCATGCCAACAGTAAAGCATCCTGAGACCATTCGTGTGTGGGGTTGCTTCTCATCCAAGGGAGTGGGCTCACTCACAATTTTGCCCAAAAACACAGCCATGAATAAAGAATGGTACCAAAACACCCTCCAACAGCAACTTCTTCCAACAATCCAACAACAGTTTGGTGAAAAACAATGCATTTTCCAGCACGATGGAGCACCATGCCATAAGGCAAACTTTATAACTAAGTGGCTCGGGGACCAAAACGTTGAAATTTTGGGTCCATGGCCTGGAAACTCCCCAGATCTTAATCCCATTGAGAACTTGTGGTCAATCCTCAAGAGGCGGGTGGACAAACAAAAACCCACTAATTCTGACAAACTCCAAGAAGTGATTATGAAAGAATGGGTTGCTATCAGTCAGGATTTGGCCCAGAAGTTGATTGAGAGCATGTCCAGTCGAATTGCAGAGTTCCTGAAAAAGAAGGGCCAACACTGCAAATACTGACTCTTTGCATAAATGTCATGTAATTGTCAATAAAAGCCTTTGAAACGTATGAAGTGCTTGTAATTATATTTGAGTACATCACAGAAACAACTGAAACAAAGATCTAAAAGCAGTTGAGCAGCAAACTTTGTGAAAACTAATATTTGTGTCATTCTCAAAACTTTTGGCCACGACTGTACATCCGCTGCTGACCTTCAAACACACATTTAAACACACTCATTGTTTGGAACAAAAGTATTTGGGGTGGAACACAGCACTTACTTCCTGAGACTGAGTTGACATACTAGCCAAAGCACCATGATGAAAGAATGGGCTAAGAAATGAGAAACTCAACAGGAACCTTAACAGAATTCCACAGAACTCAAACATGAAATAATAGTTTGCACAATATCGCTTATAGCAGTTGCTCAATAGCTCAATGATAATTAATTTCAACATTTCACAGTGCAATTAATGTATATTATGTGAGAATGAATTCTTGTTCCTGCATTCTTAATTTTTCTATCTCAGCCATGTCTCGGGGCAGGCCATTCCAGCTCATACAGACTTTAAGGAAGTCTCCGGCTGTTTTCCGTCACCGTTTCCACCAGGACTGTGCCCATACCCTCTCACACGGCGACCCGCTTTTCAAGGTGCATTACCTTGGTACAGAAAAGATCTATTCTCTGGATGTAGAACAGGCTGAGGAGGCCATAGGCCGGTTACTGGAGAAATCGCCAGACATGGCCACCCTAGGCAAACTTGGCAAGGAGCATGCTCTTGTTGTCCGACCTCGCTACGTAGAAGTGAAGGAGATCAGCACGGGCAGACAGCTCACTAAAACCTATCTAAAAGACATTGCATATTGCGCAGCTGATACAAGCAAGCCCAATCTTTTCCTCTACATCTGTAAGCAGCGAGGCCAGCAGCTGCAGTGCCGAGTGTTCTGGTGTAGCAGACTTGACCAGGCAAAAGATATGACCACCTGCTTGGCCAGATCTTTCCAGAAGGCTCTAAATGACTTGCAAGAGGGGGAGATCAGTCACGCTACAGGAGAAGAAAGTGAAAAGAATGGAAAGCCAATTGGAGTGATGGGACAAAGCAAAAGCTCCACACTACAAGCAGACTTGAGAAAAAGTGAGGGAGTGATGCTGTGATGTCTGGAGAATAGGAAAGTGGAACTTGCACACTTCCATAATTTAAGGTGTTGAAGTCATGGGTTGCATTTTTTTAATAGTATGTGCGTTTATCTACATACCTAAGAAATTACAGAGTGATATAAGGTAGCTACAGGGTTATTACCCAGTTATTGTAATTACTATAAGTACATAATATGTACATGCAGAACAGGACTGTAAAATAAAGAGCTGCCAAGTTATATAAGTATTTGTATACCGTTTTACACACTTTTGAAAAATTTTCCATCAGAAAATTTTCCATCAGTGTTAATTGCAATGGAATTGCATGATCATTAATAATGATTTTATTTCATTATGACAACTATAATGATGAAGATGAGATGAAAAAATGTGTGGTTTTAAATAAAACATTCTGTTAATGAAACTATGACAAGAAAAAGTTAGATAATGATAGATATTAACAGTTTTTACAACAAAGTAAGTTTTTCACTTTTTGCTAAATGATAATACATTTAAATGAATATGTAAATTGTTTTAATATTTGGCTTAAATTTGCACCTGTCAACTAGCTATACTGTTATTTTTGTTTATTAAAATTAGGTGCCATTTCAGTCACAATAATATAGACTATTAACTAAAGTTAAAACTACAAATGAATACCATTTGCCATTTAGTGAAGGTTTTGACTCTAGACCTTTGGACACAATGCTTGTCATAAAATTGGTTGTTTGTGTAACAATTTCTAGACATGCTTTTATGTTTGATTGCAGGTGACGAAGCCCTTTGAGAGAGCTGATGAGGGAGAGCTGATTCATCTTTATGCTTGTAATAGCATGTTTCTAAAATGAAACCCAATTTCACTGTTGAGCATGTTACTAACTGACCCTTCATTAAGCTCCACCCCACTTGGGTAGTGTTGTTAGGTCTGACAAGCTGTAAACACACTAGCACTGCAGGAGTCTCATCTCTCACTGACATTAGTTACTGACATTTGGACAATCAAGGTTCTTGTTTGCTTTAAGGTAGCACATTTAGAACTAACCTGTTATTACCTGATCTTACCTGAACCTTTTTTTTATTTAAGCAGGAAATAATTCTGCCATTGTACGAATAGGTAATTGACAACAGACTTTGCATCTTCAAATAATTTAGTAAAGTATTTCAATCACTAGGTGTGACATATTAAAAAGCTTTTTTATTTTATTTGGTTCTTACAGATGGAACAGTTCTATGAATATAAAGAATAAGCCCCAACAATTTTCTGTCGAGTAAGAGAACAAAAATAGATTTATAGATTAACAAATACCAGTGATTAAGTCTGTCAATAATGTGAACTAATGTACAAATTGTACTCTTCATGTACAAATTTTATAGCTGACAATAATGAGCTGTAAAATTACAATTTATTTGTTTGTGTTGAATTAAAGGACCATTTGTTTGTATCCAAGGAATGTAAAATGTGCGTGCTAATTTATACAGAACATCCATAGTCAAAAACTAACAGAAAGGTATATAGGCCTATAACATGAGTTTCCAAAGTCTGTCATGCGGGCCAAATACAGCCTTTGGATTAAGTCTGGAAGGGAGTAATAAAGTATAATAAAACAAAGTATTTTGTTACCATTTTTGTGCATTGTTATTTATATTAAATAAATGTGTTTAAAGATAAACACACTGGTTTTAGCTGATAAAAAGGCAACAGTAACTCAAACAACCACTTGTTACAACCGAGGGATGCAAAAGAGCTCACTCAGTCACCAGGGCCCGTATTCTAAAAGCTTCTAAGATGCCCCTGAGAAAGCTCCTAATTTAGTTAAAAAAATCTACATAAGGACTCTTAGCTAAAGAGTGATTCAAGACGAATCTAAGAGCATTAATTCTTAATTTTTTATTTACCATGCTGTTAATGTTATACTTAACATATTTCATATGAAATGAACATCAGCGCCTATCTTTTCTTCAGTATCTTTTCTTTAATTTTAAGAGGAAACACCCACATTTCTAAGAATTTTCTTTGAATTGAATTGAATTAAGAATTGTATCACTAGGAGCACCTCTTTGCACTAAGAATTTTCATGAATACAGGACCTAAATCCTCTCCAAGAATCCTCCTTTTAGAAAGCACTTAAGAGTGATTCAGAACCAATCTGAGAGCAACTCTGAGCGAGGAAAATACAAAAAAATTATCTTATTGAGGAGGCGGGGCTGACCCTGTTGCTAGGTACACTCTTAAAAATAAAGGTGCTTCACGATGCCATAGAAGAAGCTATTTTGTCTAAATGGTTCCATTAAGACCCTTTAACATCTGAAAAACATTATTTTAAAGACTGATTGGTCGGTTGATTAAGAAAGAAACAAAAGAGCACTTTTATTTATAGCACTTTTAAATAAGTCAACTATAGCCTTCACTTTGCAATTACAGGTGTAATTTTTCCTGTTGCACACACACGCACGCACACACACACACACACACACACACACACATTATATATATGTATGTAAATATTCTTTATTTTTTATTTAACCTGTTAATGTCATACTTAAAGTTTTTAATCAATATTTTATTATTATTATTACCGCAAAGCCTTTGTTGCATAATATTAACATAAAAACATAATAAATTAATAATTAATAAATTACTTACGCATTTACTCAACAAGGCTAATATACACTTTATTTTGTATTTACAAGAATAATTTTGTGGACCCTGTATACTAATTTATAATAGCTAAAATATCTTTTCTTTTTCTTTTTTTTATCTTTTCAATAAAAAAATTAAACACCCCAGAATGAAGTTTTCTTAGTACTGGTGTCCTGCTCTTCCTACTGGGGTTTATTCTAAGATTAAACAGTGACTGACTGTATTTTATCCTGCCTTTTACCAAATAAATAGACGGAATACTGAGTTTTGCAATTATTTAATTAAGTGAGAAAATACATGAAACCAACACACCTATGAAGGAAACCAGTTGGCAGTTGAGATAATGGTCAATTACACAGTTTAGCATCAATTTACAAAAAAATATATTGGGGCGCAAAATACAACAATTGACTAATCATGATGAAGTACTTCAGAGAACAGTGTAATAATTACCAATACATAAATTAACCGAACGATGGGTAACATGATTTTTTTTATATCAATTTATTAATCTCTCTCTCTTTTTTTTGTCTTTATGCATTGAACAATATTTTTTTAAGGCAAAATCTGATGCTATTATAAAGACACTAAACTAGTCCAGTTAATAAACTTGCATCTCCTAAAGTCTCTGGTGCTCAACAATACAGATACATTTACATGCAGGAATTTATAATTACTTAACAGTGTAATGCCACTCATCAATAATGCAAATGCTCTTAACTGACCTAGTGAGTGGCGCTACATCAAATAAGGGAAACAGAAGAATAAGCAGGCCTGAAACTGCTAAAGTGCACAACAGTGTTATAATTAGTAATATCAGTGTTGGCTGCTGGCCTTGTCAATCATATGTCATCTACATTTCCACTCCTTCCACACAAACACAGGCAGAATAACATACAGCAACCCCCTAGGAAGGTAATGCCCAGCAATATATAAACCAATGTGGTGGTCCAGAAAGCAAAAAGGTACAATGTCTTATTGCAATAATCGGTCCCAGTGTTGTAATTAGGCTGATAAATAGAGTAGATCCAAACATTACCTGTAGGAGAGAGAGGGGTGAAGAGGGCGTTATAAAGCACTTTACAGAGAAAATAATTTATTGAAAAACTTATACTGGAAATGAATAGTGCTGTACTTTAAACTATTTAAACTGTTTAATGAAGACCAGTCAAATCACTGACCAAGAAAGCGCTTTATAGTACATAAGGGTGGTTGTCACGTTGAGACTGCATGACTGCATAACTAGTCTACCTAACTGATTCCTGAGCAAATTAATCATAAGTGACCAATATGCCTGTGAGCAGGATATTCCTAAAATGGCAATGCTTGAAGTGAGCGTGAAGTAATACAGTATATGGTATATTTAAAACTATCTGTCACAAACTAAATTATTGCGTATGATTCAAATATTCAATGTGATAAACAAACCAAATAAATTTAATACTAACTGTAGTACAAACATTAGTATGATATCCAAAACCAGTGCCATACCTTCAAATTAAGAAATTTGTTTATATGTAAGCAAAGTTTAATTTAATTGAAAAAATTTAAAACTTAACTTAACTTGACATAAAAACATAATAATAATAACCGAGCTGTTCTTTATTGCAATTTAGCCCATGCATTACGTGCCAATTTCATTTTTATTTTTGTGGACCCTGTACACAAATTCAAACCAAACTGTAATAACTAAATAATAAGAACTTAAATTAAGTTCATAAAACACGTATCTTACCAGCGATGAACCAGCAGAAGAGGAAGAGTGACACCAGTGAATTCCAGGCGGTGCAGAGACTGCTCAAAGGAGACTGAGTACCATCCTCTGGCTCCTGAGAGCATGGCAGGCAAGACAACAGACCCAGCACCAGCGCAAACACACCTGACACTAGCAGATAGATGGGGATATAGGGCTGCTTTGGACAGTCATGCAGATATATTGCACCTGTGATAAAGAAGGGAGGCGATAGACTTGTTTACATCTCCAAAATTAACTTTGGTTTATAAAGACATGTTAAAATAAACCCACGTACCAATTGATACCTGTGCAATGGGCAGGACGGTCACAATGAGTTTGGAGATTACTGTGAAACATTGGTTAGAGACAATTAAAGCAGTTTTTATTGTATTTTTGTCATAATTTAATGAATCGTCACATCAACATATTACACAGACACAGAACAACAAAGTAACTGTGAATACTTAGAACAGGTGTGCTGAGTTTGGGCGGTCTGCGAATATTCTGTAATAAACTTCTGTCCTCCATTCTCTTTACTTCACTTTGACCTGACAAAAATAAGAAAGAAAAAATAACAACAGTAAGTTTTTTTTTTTTTTTATCTTGCAGGGGAAACTGTGGCTAGATGACAAGAGCTACATCAAGTAAAATCTTCAAAAAATATACATTTTCAAAAATTCTTAAATTCTGATTTTGCTGACAACTTCCTTCCTAGGCAATAGTGAAGGAAATGTTCATTAACCTTTTGAGGGAAATTTATAAATTAATAAATAAAGACAGAGATTAGAGCAGGGGTGTCCAAACTCGGTCATGGAGGGCTGGTGTCCTGTAGAGTTTAGCTCCAACACCAGTTAGACACAACTGAACCAGCTCTTACTAGGCATACTAGAAACTTCCCGACAGGTATGAGACAACTTGGAGCTAAACTCTACAGGACACCGGCCCTCCAGGACAACATTTGGGCACCCCTGTCTTTTACAGTATGTTTCTAGGAGATGGTATGTATCTAGCTAAAGGTGTGTTAAATTTTGTTTAGATATTGATTATTCTTGTGACTTTTGTTCAGCAGAAAAATGATCTATTATCTAAGGTTTTCTGGGTGAATATGGAAAATTTCATTTGAAAGAAAACAAATATTATATTCAAGTTAAACAAAAATGATATATGTATTATTCCAAAGAAAATAATACTAATAATTTTACTTTTCTTGTGCAACATTTTATTATTTTGTGGGGGAAAAAACAGCATACATAAAAAGGAAAGGTCCAAATCCAAGTCACATTTGTACAGGCTTTACATTTTTATTTCAATGTAGCAATTAGCAGTTCATTTAATTTTATCTTTGAAAGAGATTTGTTACTTGACAGCATTAATAAAGTTTCTTAAGGGTCACGATCATTACCTGCATCTCATGCGCTCCATCAAGCCACTCACATAATAACTGTCACTACTCAAATTAATGCACGACTCTACATTATCTGAATAGCATGTGTGTAAGACTCTAATACAATTATAAAGTAATTATTTTACGACGAATAAATCTTTCAATGAGTAAACCTGGCTGTGTTTTTGATGAATGAATAAATAGTTTTTACACTCTGGCAGTTGTGTGTGTGTGTGTGTGTGTGTGTGTGTGTGTGTGTGTGTGTGTGTTTGTTTTGTGTAAGCCTACACATTTTTGTATACTTACATTTTGTTCTGGTTAAAAAAAGAAAATGAAAATAGAGGGCGGGGCTTGATTTTAGCGCACAGTTGGGTTTAAGAAGTTATATAGCATAACATTAATAAAAATTCCTAAAAAACAAAAACAAAAACAAAAAAAACAATGGTTGAACCTCTAAAAATACTTCCGGAACCACTGTGGGCGGGCACTAAGCACTGATCTATAATAGAGAACTGGATTGCTCATGACGTCATAAAAGTGAAGCCACCGCGCCGCCATATTAGTATTCCCTAGTATTCACATACATTCTATTGAATGAATAGGGAATTATACGATTTTATTGAGAAAACATCACATAACAAGTCAACGTTTTTATATCTGAAGTCTCACTGGACATTTTCACAATGCAAACGTCCTAAGCATGTAAACGGTTATTTGTTTACTGTTAGGAATTCCCTCTGCTTATTAAAAATGTACATTCATAGCCTACAGTCACGTACATCAGATAAACAAACATCGTACGATCTTAGTACAGTTATTCACGGTTTAAGTCATTTTGTTTATATTCGTACAGTAGACTAACTGCATGTTTCAACAATAATTATCAGTATTCATTTCGAAGCAGGTAATGATTTGTTCGTTAAATTAATAATTAATTCAACATACACAGTATTTTACTCAGATGGAAACGGTAACGTTAATGTTAGTAAATCATAACAGAATTTGCTGATCTGAAGAGTCTGAAATAGATGTTGCTCAATCATGCAAATTAAAAATATACACATCATAACTCGGAGAATATACCGCTGACTACATATGGTACGGACTTAAAGACATGAAGCTTTATTTCAAAGATTTGAATTTCAATACAACGAGCAATATAGTAACAGAGACTTGTATTGTATTATTTACTGTATAATCGAATCAATTTCAGATACGAATACCAGGTATATGGTTATGTTTATTATTTCCTGCATAATTAGGTACATAAAGAAATATATTTTGTGATGGATCAGTTACCTGTTTCTGCAAGTGCGCAGCTGACACGTCCATCTAAACGATTTCAATATATCACTTATCCAGCCCGAAAAGACCATAAACTTTCCAGAAAACATCTTAAGTAAAAATTAATTTACATACACATATCCTAAAAAATAATCCTGTGTGAAAGATGCGCTTCAAATCGGGTGATTTTAGGTCAGCAATTTACATGTGACTCAATGGCGCTCTCTGCAGGTAGGTAATAGACCTTTTTCACAGAAACCGGAAATACGCAATCGCAGGGTATGCAGACTTCCTGTGTAATGTCAACACAGCAGAAAGCCGGGTAATTTAAAATTAAAATGGAGAGAGTCTACACAACTTCCCTCGCTGGTTTGCCAAAGATAACTTTTGCCGACCTGATAAGAGTCGTGGAGGAAACCCCGTCACAAAGAGGTACAAATTGGATAAAGGACATACATTTTTCCACTAAGAGTTTATCCGGGACGTTCTAAAACGCTTAACGTGGCTTAACGTACGTAAAAAACGACCAGGAAACCCCAAATTTCTGTCATACCTTACTTGTAACAAACACTAACTACTATCAAAAGAACGAGCCCTTATTCCACAGATAAAGTGCATAATATCACATTAAGCGTTTTCTCCCCCATAGAAGCCCATTGTAAGGAAACTGCTTAACGTGGTTTAACTTACCTTAACAGCGACCAGGGAAGACCAAACTTCTGTTAAATTTCACTTATAATAAACACTTTCTGCTCTCAAAAGAACGAGCTCTCATTCAGCATATAAAGTGATCGCCCCCCCATAGACAGTGGCGCCGCTCACAATTTTGGGCCCTATGACAAAATATGAGGTTGGGCCCCCCCACCACACCAAAGCAGATCTCTGGGGGCTCCTAAAGGGCGTGGGCCCTTAGAATTGTCCTAACTTTCCCCCCCTTAGCGGCGCCCCTGCCCATAGAAGTCCATTATACAAAAAAAAAGCTTAACGTGGCTTAAAATTTTACTTATAATAAACACTTTCTGCTGTCAAAAGAATGAGCTCTTATTCAGCATATAAAGTGAATAATATCACGCTGTTCTCCCTATAGAACTCCATTAAGGAAAAAGCTTAACATGGTTTGTTATAATGGACTTCTATGGGGGGCGATCACTTTATATGCTGAATAAGAGCTCGTTCTTTTGACAGCAGCAACTATTTATTATAAGTAAAATTTAACATAAGTTTGCTCTTTCCTGGTCTCTGTTGAGGTACGTAAACCACGTTAAGCTGTTTCCTTATAATGGGCTTCTATGGGGGAGAAAACGCTTAACGTGATTTTATTCACTTTATCTGTGGAATAAGGGCTCGTTCTTTTGATAGTAGTTAGTGTTTGTTCCAAGTAAGGTTTGACAGAAACTTTAAGCGTTTTAGAACGCCCCGTGTATCCATAACTTTCAAGGTAAGTAACGTAGCTAACGTTAGAGAGCAATCAGGCTAACAAATTACTAGTGTGTCCACTTAGACCGAGGACTAGGGTTATAAGGTTATGTATGGATAGTATAGAGGACATGTACAACTTTATTAAAGCAATATAACAGTCGTGGTCTTGATGTTACAAACAATCTTGCTCGATGTTTGCGCCATCTTTCTTGTTTAACTGGTTACCGGCATAGACATAATAGAGATAGACGCCACATTGGCAGCTGGAAACGAGAAATGCGGCCGCCATCTTGGACCGGGCATACTCTGGAATTCATTACATTGCGTAGCAGCAGCAGAAGTGAGAGAACATGCCTGAAGGATAGGTGTGTGCAGAGCCGGCCCTCCCTATAGGCGAACTAAGCGGCTGCTTAGGGCCCCGCCGCCACTAGGGGGCCCCCACTAGTGATCCAAGTCATTACGTTGCAAAGCGCGTGGCTGTCACTAACCAAGTTTCCATCCAGTTTTCGAACTTTTTTGTTAATCGACAAAGAGAATATGCGTAAAATAAACCTGCGAAATTTGCTGTCCAACCGGCCTTTTACCGATAAAATGGTGTGCATAATGACCTCATCCCTAAAAAAAAAAAGAAACCGTGACATAAGATTTGGTGTATCGCAAAAAAAAAAAAAAAAAAAAAAAAAAAAAAAAAATTGCCCTTGAGCTGTTTCCATACATAATTTCGCCTATATTGCGTAAATTATATAGGCTAGTAGCCTGTTCTTTATCCATTTGAAACAAAACCTAATACTAAATGTAAGTGTCAAGAGGTATTTTTTTTTTTTTACTTTGTTAGACTATTTACTTGATCATCAACAATAATCATAAAAAGGAGCAGTTGTATTTCTATCATTTTTTCTGATTAACTTTTAAATAGGAATGTTAATTTCGATTATTTCTCCTGACAACCGACGGTCATTTTTAACCGTTAACCGACAAGGTTATGTTAAAGTACAATTAAATGAAATTTTAATTAATACGCGGCTGTGACCCATAAAAAATACCTAAATTTGTTTTCCATGGATTAATTTTATACATGCAAAAAGCAGCATAAACAACAGAATGTGAGGATTCACATGGTCACGCACCTGCAGCGATTCTGCAAATGGAGGAAAACATTATAAAAGCTATATAAAAGAAACAAATAGATATGCAAAATATATTTTTCTAAATAAATAATGAATTAACAAAACGAAAAAAAACGTGAAACAATTAGTAGCCTATATCAACCTATGCAGAATTTAGTTTCTTTTTTCTGATGCGCTTTTGAGAAAGCGGCATCCTTTTTGTTTTCTTTTTTACAAAAGCAGACTGTTTGTTTTTAATGTGAATGTGCATAAATAAAATAAATATTTAGAATAGTTTGGAATAATGTCTTACTACTCTTATATGACCACAAACGAAGGAGTAGGCTATTGTAAGTTTCTTCCACTTTTATAAGGGGGAAAAAAATCAAGTGAGCGTGCTGGCGCCTCCTGCGCGCAGTTAAGCATTACGGTGTGTTCACACGGGGCGCAAGCGTCAACGCTTAACGGAAGGCGTGGCTGACGTTTATGGTCATAGCAGCGTCAGCCAATAAAATGCTGCTCTTGAACAAGATGAACGTGATTGGCTGCCGCCTGGCCACTGTATTTGCATAGAGCGATCTGATTGGCTGACGCGGCGCTTCACTGGCGTTGCTCGCGGCAGAAGTTGAAAATTTCTCAACTTCTGTCGCGAGCAACGCGAGTGAAGCGCCGCCGACGGATCCACAATTCCTTTCGGCAAAGCTTGACGTCACCCATTCAAAGTCAATGGGAAGCGTTGACGCTTGCGCCCCGTGTGAACACACTATGAGGCTACTAACTGGATCGACAACGCGGCTTCATTGTCAAAATAAAATACAGTCAAACATATTGAAAAACATGCTGTTTTATTTCCTCTCATTTTAGGACAAATCATTTAAATTTAATGGAACGATACTCATAACACAAGAACAAAAATATAAGAAGCTACTAACAAGCCAAAACGAGTTAATTTAAAATGTTGTACTTATCATTCCAATATCCACATAAAACAAGATTTTCAGAACAAAATGAATACATTTTAACTTGCAACGTAGCCTACTAAAGGAACATTAAATTAAGATATGTATGTTTGAGAGGTAACTTGTCAGTTTAATCAAATGAATATGATTTATGCGTTTTTTGAACTGGAAAACGGTGCTTTAACATTAGCAACACGAACAGGGACGCTGCCTCACATTTATTTGCCTCTCTACAAAAAGTGCTTCCAAACAGATTTTTGTGACATTTGAAGTATGGATTAAGAATTAATGTTCTAAAGTTAAACGAAAAAAGATTGTTTTGACACATAAGAAATTTAATCGACAAGGCATTTCCATCAGCTATGTCGAAAGCGCAAATTCCGAAGCTTTACATGTTTTTTTGTTTTTTTTTTGTTTTGTTTTTTTTTCCCACAAAAAAAATCTTTGGATGGAAACCTGGCTACTGGCAATACTCGATTTTTTTGCATGCTTTTGCAAGGCAGGGCCCCAAAATTATCCTGCTTAGGGCCCCCAGATGAACAGGGCCGGCCCTGGGTGTGTGTGTGTGTGTGTGTGTGTGTGTGTGTGAGAGCGAGAGAGAATGAAATACTCCAAGTAGACTCTAATGTAATATAGTGTTTCTTCAACTCATTAAAATACCTTTACCGTCACTATCTGTTTCTGCTTCTCTATCATATTTATAGTGTGTGATTTGCAAAATTCCTATCATAGCCTACACCTCATATGGTTATGGTTGCGCTTTTGTACAAAGTGACAAATACAAAACAATATAATACTTAAATTTAACAGGGAACAGATTGAGATGTCAGATTATAGCTAATAAGGAGAATAGCAAAAATGAACAACGTCAATTCAGTCAATAGCATAATGAAAACGAGGGAAAACAGCAATAATAAACAATGTCAATTCAAGCAAAATATTAGTTTTGTGACGTTTAACACCAAAACTTCGAAGCTTGTATCAAAAAAACGAAACATCTCACAGTGAAGCACTGTACCGGAGCTTAAGCCAAAACCACGTGACTGCTTCATATTCTGATACAAATAACGCGTTTCAAGTGTCATTTGCTTTTTGTTAAGAATAAATCATAATACGAATAAATATGTACATGTGTAGTTTTGTGCATGTTAATTTTGTAGTCATCCTTGCTTCTAATTAATAATAATATTAGTCAACTTAACTACATAAACCATGCTTATACTTTTAGAATTTTATAAAAAAAAGTTTATTTACAGATTAATTCAAGTAAAATGACATTTATTGTTTTTTATTTCTGACAGTTTTCGTAGCACAAATTGATGTATTTGATGAAACTGTCCAAAATCGCTTTGATATCTGGGACGCAAAGGCAACTTTTTCCACCTTTGACCACAAGATGTCATTAGTGTGCAACGTGTTGAAAAGCAGTTGAGGGGAAAGCCTCAGTGCTTCGAAAAGCTTCATTTTCCCATCACAACAAAATATAATAACAGCATGGTAAGACTACATTAAGGAGAATATCAGTAATGAACAACAATGTAAAATTAATAAACATCCAAATGAAAATAGAATAAAACTATGTTGTAAGTCTTTACCCTCTTAAAAGACCCAATACTATCACAGGAACGGTGATATTCATTATATTACTGTTAAGCTCACTATCAATATTAAAATATGCCAAACCATGTGTCATGTATCACTGCTATATTTATGACCTTTGCAGCAAAAAAAAACCCTGCGTGAAAATCAGTTCGGTATTCCGCGAGGTATGATTAATTAAATGCGTTGACAGCTCATTACACCTGCCAAACAGATTACACTGAGTGGAGCGGGTGACCGGTCCAAGATGGCGGCCCCACGTCTCGTCAGCGCCAGTAGGGAGTATCGGTCGATGGGGCGTCTACTCTCTATATATGTCTATGGTTACCGGCATACTGGGGCGGAAATAGGTTTACACAGCAATTGCGTATTTCCGGTGCAAAATACGGAAGTTGTGAGAAAGGTCTATAGTAAGATGGCGGATCGAACACTTCCGGTGGCTTCATTGCCTAACGGCAGTTTAGAACGCAATGAGCAATCCAGTCATTATATAGATCAGTGGCACTAAAACACTCTATTCCAAGGAGGAAGCTTGGAGGAAGTTTTAAGACTGACTGAGACATAAAAAATGTTATTTGATTTATTTATTTTTCCTGTGGATTAAGCTACATATGTGCTAGCAAAGTAAATGAGTCTCCTGATTTCATGCAGACTTTGAATTGTGTTTTAACCAGTAGCAAAATAATATTGTTGCAGTGATCTATCGGATAGCATTATTCATATTCCTGTATCATGGGATTATACTTCATAGTATAAAAGGTACTATATAATGGCACCACAACTATAAAAAAATCATCTCCACTTGACCTCGGAAAAACTACTAGCAAAATCACTCACATAGACACAACCGTATCCCACTACAGCACTCCGAGCGCCTGTTAGCAATAGTGTTTGTAAAGCAAAACAGAAAGCACCCGGGCAAGCTTATAAAATAAAGTCTTTCAGCCTTTGATCGAAGGAACAATGACAACAATATTTAATTAAAGATCACGAGTCAAAATTGAGCAGTAAGAGTACTGTGTAGCCTAAAACGAACAAAGACCAAGTTAAAAACAAAGTTCTTCTTAGAGGAGATTTAAAACTCTCTCTCTTTTTTTTTTTTACCAGACCAACAATAAGAAATAAGCACACGAACGAAGCACGAAACAAAACAAGTGTGTCTGGGCTGGTAAATTAGTTTAACATAGATCGCGAGTCTTACCATTAGCGTCATCTACAAACAGCGCGTGCTCCTGTTCTAATAAAGTTTAAAAATATAATGAACGCAGAAACGGCGGCTTAATCTCGAGCAGGAATAAAATTTTACGTGTTTTCGAACACTGTACTGAGTTTAAGACAAATTCACACAATTTATGTACTTTCTCGCAGCCGAGACAAGAGCCCAAAGTTTAATATGGCTGAAAACAGCGGACGGAACAGCAGCATTCAACTAAATTGAGAGAAATACTTAATCTAGGCCTACTTACCAAATCTAGAAAACTTCCCAAGCACTAGTTGTTATTATCATACAGAGAGACTGGAGTAACATACGGAAACTGTGGGCTACCGTGTATAGGCAGCAGTCATTGGGGAGGGATCGTCCAGTTTGCATTTTTTTTGACAAGCACAAGTTAACCCAGACACGCATGGTCAGTATCATGTTGAGAAATGAACTTTCAACACAATATATGTAGTTTAAACGTTAAACATAAAATATGACTAAATCCGTACTACATATTACAAGCATTTGCATTATCAAATATTTAAGTTATATATCAATACAACTTGGCTATAATCAATAACATTACCATTCACTACTGTTGTTTCACTAGAACATCAAGCAAAAACTTGTATTTCAGTGACAATGCTATACGTTAGTTTCTGTTTCTCTTCTTTTTTATTATAATTTTGAATATCTACTTTACATTTACAACTCTAAAACAATTTATGAAATCGTTTTTCCTCACAACTTTAATGCTTCTTCAATTACCACTCAGCCCCGTTATTTTTTTTTTTTTACTGCTTTAGAGGACAGAGTAATAAATTTTTACTAGTTGCTAAATGAGTTCAGGCTACCACTGCAATTAACAAATACATGTTTTTCTTTCAAGAAAGAAAGAAAGCCAAAACATTTGACATCTAAAAACTGGTTTCTATAGCTCAACACGTGACATCTGAAAACTGGTTTCAACAGCTCATAGGGAAATGAAAAATGACAACCACATTTAAAAAAAAACATCTTTATTATAGAAGATAAAAAATGAACATGAAATAGTAAATCAGTTAAATTGTTCATTAAACCCTATAAATGCCCAGTTTTCAATCATAAAGCACACGTGTGCTTAATTATACAAACGTAAATTAGACAAGAGATGGACCCACTCTTTTTTGTGTTTTCCACTCACACAATCCATATCTATCTTTTCTTCTCCCATTATAAATACAACCATATCCTTACGTTCATTAATGAAGCATGGCTAGAGCTGTGAGGTCAAACACTGAACCCAGAAGACATGTGCAATCTTCACACACACACACACACACACACACACACACACACACACACACACACACACACACACACACACACACACACACACACACACACACACACACTTTTTAAAAAACACAATCAATTTTCGTCCTGTATTTTTCTGTGTATGGCTGTCACTGTTACAGCTTCTCTGTACTTGAAGCCACAATGGCAACTATGTATGTTTGTGTTTATGTATGTATTTATACACACAAACACACACACAGTATTCAAACATGTATTTGTGTGTACACATGATTGATTGTTTATGTTTTGACAAATATATATATATATATACTCTATGTACACAATGTCAATGTATGTGAGTGTGTTCTATGGTCCAAGTGTGCACAGCTATTTGCTCGCTTTCCTAATTCTAAACATGCATGTCAGTTTGTCTGAATGTGCTGTGTAAGCACTATTACGAGTCTCAAGCTACATTTATTGTTGTTCTGTATCCTGGTGATGCAAGTGTGTTTTAATGTGGCGATTGTGTGTTTGCAGCCGGTGATTCTGAACGTTCCAGCTTGACAGCTGACTCCATGCTGATAGGTGAGGTTGCGGATGGAAGGACACCTGAGCCCTTGTTCTCCAGCGAGGAAGAGGATGAAGGCAAAGACACCACAATGTATTTCTGAAGAGGGCGTGAGCCACTCACTGCACCTGTGTTTCCAGACTCCAGTTTGACGAGTGGCTGTAAAGATGTGGGGGTGCTGGGGACTGTACTTGTGACAGGAGATCCAGACTGGGAGGAGCTGAGAGTGATTACCTGAAAGAAAAGTTTGCCTTCAATTACAACAGATATATAGACCGCCACAATGCTGTTATTTTAGGTGGTTTCAGGGCATTGCTTTGCCATTTTTAAGGTCTTCTGGGTTGTTGCTAGT
Source organism: Garra rufa (assembly GCF_049309525.1). Taxonomy (NCBI): domain Eukaryota; kingdom Metazoa; phylum Chordata; class Actinopteri; order Cypriniformes; family Cyprinidae; genus Garra; species Garra rufa. The sequence goes on from NC_133365.1 coordinate 26,342,820, forward strand.
AAGGTTGCTTAAAATGAATTTAACTGTCATGAAAAAACTCTGGTTAAAAACAAGCTTTCTATATTTTTCCTCTAATTCTTTAGGTAAAGTTGATTACATTGTTTTCTTTTGAGTCCTGACCATTTCTTTGTAATATCTGCTCAAACACAGGACTTTGAACCGGTTAAAGGAATGAAAACAAAAAACGGAAACTAACAAAATTTTCACAGGAACATGAACAAAAGCAAAACTAAGTTTAATCGTTCTGAAGAGAAAATGCATATTTAAAAATGTTAAATAACGGCGGTGGGCAATGTAATTAGGCAAGCCTAATGCAAGTAAAAATCTGTTGTTTTTACGATATTATGCATTAAATGTTAAAGAGCAGGTCATATGGGTTTTTGAAAAATATATTTTTTGCAGTTTGTATGGTAGCTATCCTTCAATGTAAATGAGTCTGTTCAATGAGTCTGCAAAGTTGTTAATTTAAAGAATTGCATGATAAATACAGATATTATCTCTAAAAAGAGTGGATTCAAAATCTCCTTAACGAGTTGTCATTTTCGAATCTTCTGCTTGTAACGATCCACGTCACTAGGTAACTTATTAACATAATCCCAGCCTGTTCGAGAAATACGACCACTCTAACCTGCCCACAAGCACTCCTGCTAGTTAGCGTGTTTAAGAATCAGTAGTTAAAATACATTTTTTCCAAGATACCACAGCAAAACAATTTGAACCTTTTATTTTGCTTGACCTTACCAAGGACTGCTTCTCTAATCTTAAAGAGTTTAATGCCTGGATTCGCTAAATGCAATGCTTTTCCATGAAAGATTAGTCCGTACCTACTTTATTTGGAACAACAAGCATCTCTGAACCACAACTTGTAAATACAATTGATACGTTATGTGTAGATCTTCAACTGAGTGCTCAAAATCACAAGTTTTTGTTCTAATATGTGATGTATACCTAGTGCAGCTTTAGGTTTCCAGGTAAACCACAAAATTACTGTTTTACAGAAACAGTTTTGATAATTGATAATTACTAATGTTGTGAACCCACTATTTCCTAAGAATGTGTAAGATTAATGTAGACTGACGTTGTACTAATTACTTTGTTTAATAATAAAGAATATAGTGTAGCACATAGACTTTAGAATCATTGTGAAATTGCTGTTGATTTTGCTGCACTTGCAGTTATAGCATTAATGCAGAGAGTAAAAGACTGGTGCGCCAGTGATACAATTGTTCTGCATTCTAATTAAAATACCATGACACAAACTCATTTAAAACTCTTACCTGCTGTGTGGAAGCAGCTCCTGCACTTGTGGCCATAACAATATATTTAGTTGCTGGGGGTGACGGCTGGGTGGGTGTTCCAGGGCGAGTGGACATAAGGGTGAGTGAACTGGGTACTTTAATAATGCTGGGTGTGCGTGAACCACTTGATGCTGACAGTCCACTCTGAGACACTGACAGAGTTGGGCGTGGCTGTAGAGAGAGGCACAGGGACAATTCAGGTTTGATTTGAACAAATGTTAAAGTATTTTTAGAAGAGAACTACTGGTTATAATTCAGATCAGCTTGACAAACGCTTGTTTTTCATATTTACTTACCTGTGTGATAGTGAGTGTGGTTCTGTTAACAGTTTGGGCCTGGAAGGCAGCCTGTGCACGGGCCTTCACCACATGTGAACAGAGCATGGTGCCCAGATAACCATAATCTGCCTTGTATTGATCCACTACATCTGGGAGCGGTCTAGTTTTAGCAACCACACTTGCACAGTGTTTCTAAACACAGAACGAGAAAGAGAAATGTGTTGTGAATAAATCAGGCACACAACCAACTAAGAAAAAAGTAGGAAAACCCTATTCAGTATTTTCCTTATTCAATACAACTATAGAACAATAATAACAATAATATTATACTCATTAGTATTAAAATATTTATTTAAATTATAAAAATGAAATAAAAAAAATATTACTATTGCAATGATAGTATTAAACTGTACACAGTTTTTTTCTTTTTTAAATTAATGTAGAATTTCAGATTATCACTCTTTTGTGTGTTAAACACATTCTGCTAAATATAGACAACTTCATTTTAATGAAAAATAGCAAATGAAAAAATATATCACAATCTATGACAAAAATACTAATTCAGCAGTTACACTAGAAAAATCATAATGCATAATAATTTTATAAATTCTAAACACTTAGCAGAGAACAAATAAAAGTTAATAAGTATAGAACTAAATCTGGTAAAATGTTTATTTTATTGCTCTTTGTATTGTTGTAAAATACATTTATATATAAATATATACTATAAAATTAAAAGACATTTCTTTTAAATGTACAGCACAGTAACGAAGGCAGCAACATATGATAGATAGGATAGAACAAGAAATACTATTAATATCATCTTTCATTGTGCAAAAGTATTATAATACGGAAGGCTCCAATACAGAGTGGCACAAAGCACTTATGAGCATCCCGTGCACAGAATGATGCGCTTAAAGCAACACAGAGTCACAGTGCACAGCGCTCCACATAGAAATATTCAAAGCACAAATGGAAAAGATATTGATGCGTAGTGTATTATATCTGAGCTTTTTCTTTTAACAGTTTTAAATCCTTTTGTGGGGCTTAACAATAACACAGAATAGTATACGCACAATATCGGATTTGGAATAGTCTTGTCTGACCAATAACCAAGGTACTGTAGTTTACATACAGTGTTTTGTTGTGGGTTTGTCAGATGGAATGTCAGAAACATATAATGTAAAAAGTTTACACAGTCCAATTAAGGCTAATTCAAAAATGGAAAAGGAAAAGTGGCATGTCATATTTTGGCAGGAGATTCATTTTAACAGTGCAGAAACAAAACAACACAACACACACAACAACAACAACTAGGGTTTTATTCATCTTATAAGAAAGGGAGAAGAAGAGGGGAAGCAATGAAGAGACTGGATTGCTCGAATACAGCCTAAACTTGATTCCTCTAATGGATTAAAGAGGTTAACACATATAGCCAGGATAACTAAAAAATGTCTCTGGTTACTGTCTTAACCTCAGTTCCCTAAGAGCAGGAACGAGGAACTTCTCCCCTTCATTGAAATACTGAAACCTTATAGGATAATGGCAGTTTAATAAACTGGCCAAATGCGGCAAGAGCGACAATTGCCTCAGAATCTAAGACTGAACACTGTAGTACTAATTGAGCAGCAAGCACAATGACCTTCACAATGTCTTGTCCCCACTGTAAGGGAATTGAGGTTACGACAGTAACTGTTAGAGGTCAACCGAGGTATCGTTTTTGCCGATTAATCTGCACCAATAGTTGATTGGTGGAACTATCGGTTATCGGCAAAGATTTATGCCGATAGTTTTTCCAGTTTGGGTCCGTTGCTAGAGCGGCTGAGAAGGTCCTCATTATATAGCAACATCCCTATAGTCTGTTATACAGTACGAGAGCGGCCTCTAGTGGCGGAAATCACTGACAGCATATGCAGTTTATTTAGACATGTGACACGGTCTCTGCACTAGGGGTGTGCAAAGCAGCCGGTATTTGTATCTGTATTTGTATTTGTTGGGGGGGGGGGGGGAAGTATTTGTATTTGTATTCGAGTAAAATTCAAAATAGGTGTAAAATCCTGTTTATTTTGTGCGTTACACTTATAATTTACGTTATAGTGTAAGTATTCTTTAATTATATCCATTATAATAATTATGTATATGCAATATTGGTTGATGTTTTTGAACATGTAACAAGGAACGCCATTGAAAAGAAAATAACTTAACAGCCATTGCCTCATCCATGGTTAAACCAACAACTAATAAAATACCATTGTGAACATTATGAACCCCACCACCACCCATCCTTGTTGGAGGACGCTGAACAGACAGAATAAAAACAAACAATACTTAAAATAACTGTTCTACTTCTGAATTAACTTCTTTCCCGTGGCGTCTGCCGTTGCTAAGCAACCATGACCTGATCTCTCAATGAAGACTCGGAAGCTTCAGCAAAGCATAAATGGATTTCCAGCATTAAAAATTGCTTGCAGTAGCTCTGCTATTAAATTTATTTAAAAATGGTTATTCCTGTACAGATATGATAAGCTGTTCCTCCAACTTGGCTGTTTTTCAATGTTATTAAGGGGAAGGGTGAAGCTGATTGGTTGGTTCTGGTCACATGAGCTGCGCTGCGCTTGTGGCATTCTGAAAAGTTGAGATGTATTTATCTGGATGCGGCGCGGACGCGCCTGGAAAAAACGAGCGCGTAGCACCGTGTCCGCGTCACTTCCATTATGAGCGCGAATACCGCGCGTCTACATGTGAAACAACGAACTTGAGCGCGCATGTGAACGGCCCCTAATGGAATAATCTCCCGATCAAACTCTGCTTCCCAAAAGCTATAGACTGCCTCCGGAACCCAGTTAAGGTACAAAAATCTATTCAACAAAAATAGTGATGCAGTGAAGTCTTTTTTCACCCAGCCGAGTCTTCTCTGTTGCTGTGTGTAGCAGCCTGTGTCAGTCACCTCTTTTAACCCCACCCCCCGACTCCTGAATGTCACTCACTCACGCGGGCATGCACTGACTGCAGTCTCATGAGGAAACGCAGCTTTTTGATATAAAGTTTTTCTTGTTCCCGAATACAAATATTTTTTAAAGTATTTGTTCGAAATAAGTATTCGTAAAAAACACGCTATATGCATATTTTCATATCATTAAGTGATTAATTTGTTGACTAGATGCTGCATTAGTGGAGAAACGACAGCAGCATTATTTTGCCCATTTGGTGATCAAATAAACTCTTGTAGATCGCCTCTTGAATTGAACGCGAGGCGTCCGGTGTGTGTGATGCCAAATAGCTGCGAGTTCTTCTAGATACAGAGCTGCACTTTTGCCCGGTGTGTGACTAACATATTTTGATTAGATAATCACAAATATTCTAAAATAGAAGCAGTTAAATTGTAAAAGTATTGTTCTTTGTTAGAGTATTAATTTCTTAAAAAAAAAAAAAAATTTGCTTTTGTTAACAATAATGAACTATGAACTATGATCAATATATAATTAATATTAATATTTTTATTCTTTTACAAAATATGGTTCAGTAGGCTATTTTTTATTTAAATAGCAGAGCACTATTTTCTATTCAGTAGCCACTTTAAAAACTATTGGTCGATTAATCGGTATCGGCCAGTGTGGCCTGGCCTAGCTATTGGCATCGGAAAAATCCAATATCGGTTGACCTCTAGTAACGGGAGACGTTCCCAATTTAATGTTTCACTCACATTGCGAAGCATTCTCTGTGGGAACAGTATACAATCCCGCCGTGAGCACAGCCTGCAGCGTCAACAGCTATATGTGGTAACAAACTGTGCCCCAATTGGATGCATAACAATAAACTAGAAGTATAAGTGAGGTTAGTGACTCACTGAAAGCACTTGAGATACCAGGGATAGGATAGCGCATCCAACTTGTAAAACCTGTCGAAAGTATTCTGCGAGGACCAGCCAGCTGTAAAGCACATATTCTGAATAGATGAGGCAACAGAACTTTGTTGTATGGGCTCAGATGTTAAGAGGGCATTCCTGTCCTTGGTTCACTTAAGACGGCACAATAGTGTCCACTATCTAGTGAGAAAGCCTCTGCTTAGAGTTGTCATCCTAAAGGTACACTTGTGAAGTGCTCTTTTGATGGGTCTCAGGTCCAAAGTCGGAGGGAGTCCCCCATCTCTGTAACAGCTTTCCACAAGTCTAGGAACTGAAATAGGCGCCGGAGCTCTCCGGTTGCTATTGCTGGCAGCAAAGTTCGTAGACTGGCACCCTGCCCCAGTAAGGCTAAACGTGATGGTGGGGAAACAGCTTGTGTTAGACAACACTGGGCAGCCATAATAGGCACAGACAGCAGCTCTGCACCAATCTGGGGAAGAGTAAGTAACGGCATATCGATCTGATGAGAAGGAAACAGCTTGTTTTCTTAGGACGTTTGGGTCTTTACTGCAGAAACAGAAACATGAACACTGCATTTGTTGCCTGCAGGAACATACAGTATGTCACAAAAGTGAGTACACCCCTCACATTTCAGCAACCATTTTAGTATATCTTCTCAAGGGACAATATTATAGAAATGAAACTTGGATATATTTTAAAGAATAAATGTGCAGCTTGTTAAGCAGTATAGATTTGTCCCCTGAAAATTACTCAACATACAGCCATTTTTGTCAAAATAGCTGGCAACAAAAGTGTCAAAAAGTGTTTAGTAGACACTAAATGAACTTGTCCAAAGTATCAATATATTGTGTTAGCACTATTGTTATCTGGCACTGCCTTAATCATCCTGGGCATGGAATTGACCATAGCTGCACAGGTTGTTGCTGGGATCCTCTTCCACTCCTCATGGAGCTGTTGGACGTTAGACACATGGTGCTTCTCCACCTTACGCTTGAGGATGCCCCACAGGTGCTTAATTCCTCAGCAAGGCAGTTGTCATCTTGGTGGTGTGTTTAGGATCGTTATCATGTTGGAAAACTGCTGCTCGGCCTAGTTTCTGAAGGAAAGGCATCATGTTCTGTTTCAGAAGGTACAGTACATAATGGAATCCACGTTTCTCTCAATGGACTGCAGCGGCATGACAATTTTCTTGGTACTCCTCACCAGGGCATCACCACACATGCTGTACACCATCTGAGCCAAACAAGTTTATCTTATAGTCTTATCAGACCATAGAACATGGTTCCAGTAATTCATGCTCTTGGACAAGATGTCTTCAGCAAACTGTTTGCGGGCTTTCTTGTGAGTCAGCTTCAGATGAGGCTTCCTTCTGGGATGACACCTATGCAAACCAACTTGTTACAGTGTGCGGCGAATGATCTGAGCACTGACAAGCTGACCTTCTACATCTGCAACCTTTAAAGCAATGCTGGCAGCACTCATGCGTCAGTTTTTGAAGCCAGGTTCTGTACCTGATGCACAGAACAAGTGCTCAACTTCGTTGATCGATCCTTGCAAGGCCTGTTTCGAATGGAACCCATCTTGGAAAACCTCTGTACAACCCTGACCACTGTAGTGTAACTCGGTTTCAGGGTGTTACTGAACCTCTTATAGCCTTGGCCATCTTTGTAGAGAGCAACAATTCTAATTCTCAAATCCTCAGAGAGTTCTTTGCCATGATATGCCATGTTAAACATCCAGTGGTCAGTATGAGAGAATTGTACTTAAAGCACCTAATTTTAACTGCTCTAATACAAGATACACAACTTTGTATGGTCCTGTCAAACAGACAAAAATGTAAACATGATAAACAGGACATGTGGCTTTGCATGGTTAAACAACATACTGTTGTTATCACTTAGAGTGTATACTAAGCCGGCTATTTTGACAATAATGGCTGTATGTTGAGTTATTTTCAGAGGACAGTAAATCTGCTATACAAGCTGCACATTGACTACTATAAAAAAAAAAAAAAAAAATTATATATATATAGTTTCATTTTCAGTATTGTCCCTTGAGAAGATATACTAAAATGGTTGCTGAAATGTGAGGGGTGTACTCACTTTTGTGAAATACTGTAGCAGCTGGGGGTGGTCCACTGTCACCACGGGGGCTCCTCCTCTGTCCATGGCGCCTTTTCCCGGGTCTCGTCCACTGCTTGTGGCAAATCTCCACGGCTTAGAAGGCAGACTGAGAAGCGTGGTTGAGAAAAAGGGTACGGGGTGTGGTGACGCCTCAATGGGGGACATGCGCACATAACCGTGGGCCTCTACCCTGTCCTTGTGGGAGAACATTGGCCTGTGTATAAGAATGGACCCACATCAACTGGGGTGCAGACCACAACTTCACCACCTGATTGTGGACATCCAGGAAGAAATGATCCCTCCTCCGAGCATCCTGACAGCGGCTTGACTGGAAATACCAGAAATCAAGGTCATTCCCAGTAGGTTCTTCTGGAGGTCCATGGGGACCTCAGTGTCAGGCTATCCTGTTCCAACTCCCCCCAGTACTTTTCCGATGTGGAGACAGACATAGAAGACTTTGTCATCCCCAGGGCCAAACGATATGATGCTATTTTTTTGTAAATGCCTTCTGTAAATGCAGCCTTCGGATGTGGTGAAGAAGCGTCTTGTCTTCTGGAGTGTATTCAATGATGTCAGGAAGAAGAAGAAGATTCTGAGGCAATTGTCGCTCTCACTGCATTTTATAATGCTCCTTGGGCTTGTCAGTATTTGCATGAGATTTGCATAGATTAGCAACAACTGCAACTACATTTTTAGAACCACTGGACTGGACTGTACAATTCTACTACTTGTGAACTGTATATGGTACACAAGACTGCTGTATACAGTGGCACTGACTGTATTCACAAAACAGCACAGCCTCAAATGCCTTAATGCTTGTATTAAGCAGCACAGTCGTAAGTAAATTCATTACTCATTAAGTGCCAGTCTTGAACTAGAAGATCCAGACCCTGACAGATAAACAAAGTATATCAGTTGGCCTTTATATTAAACTGCTCATAGTAAGCTAACATTTCATTTTGGGCCTCATGAAGTCCATTTTATTCATTCCCTAAATTCTATATTTTCTGTATTATTTATTAGCAGGGCTTGACATTTACATTTTTGCTCACCAGCCACTGTGGCTACTGGTTTTCCAAAGGTTCTGGCCACTTCATTTTCACTGGTCACAATTTTGTTGTTGGGAAATTATGTTTTATATGGATAAAGTTACATTAATTTTACATTAAATTTTTTTAATTTAGAATATATAAATTTCTTACTGTCTTAATTATTTAGATTTTTTAATAAGACATTTAATTAGACCATTAAGGCATGTCCCTAGATTTGATACAGCTAAACTGAATTTACTTTTTTTTTTTATGACCCACAAAAATCCTGCAATTTCGACCCACCAAAGTGGATAATGGAAGAGACCATGTTACAGGCCACTACTAAAATCAAACATAGATAAAAAACTGTGGTTTATCTCAAAGCTAGAGATGAAGTTCATGTGCATTGTCCTCAAATACTGAGACAGCAGACGCTGAAAACACTGTTGAGCGTTTGTGCTTGAGTTTGTGTAGCAGACAAAACTATGCCAATCATTCACAAAAAGACACACATAACATTTAAATAGCGACCTGCACTGACTGGCTGTTGTGTTTATTTCTAATGTGTGGTACGCTGCTACATTATACAGAGTAAAAATGTCCAGAGTTTATCATTGTTAGCAACATAAATTTTATCCCTCTAGCTATGATATTGTTTATTGTCCGGCTCATCTGACACAATTAACATTCAAGACCAGAGCTGGGTATTAACTGATTAGATGTAACCTGGATTACATATTCAGATTACAAAAATTAAGTGCGTGTAATTATATTAAATAAAATTTTAAAACACTCGCAATCAGAATACAGTTACTTTTTTATTGATTACATCAGGAGTGTCCAAATATTTTTTAAAGGGGGCCAGACTCAATGTTGTGGACAAGCCTGGGGGCCGGATGCATATACAGATAGACAACCTCATTAAAATGTACAATTTTAATAACTACAATATGGTATTTAGTCTATAAACACATTTTTATTATAAATAAGAATGCACAAAACTACTAACAAAAATGTCTGTAATTTGACCTATATTTCATTACTCCCTTAACACATTCCATTAAAGGCCTACATGTTTAAATTAAAAATATTATAAAATTCAATATGAATAGCCTACATTTCTACCACAATACCACAGTTACAGTTAGTGTTACTACAGTAAATCCACTATTGTGATTTGTGGATTAAATGATATTCTAAATGGATTGTTGTCACAGTGTTTCTTCTGTTTTTCACATCAGTATTGTTAAGAATTTTAGCACTGTTTCATCTGGCTTTAAACTAGTTTAAATCGCAAAGATATTTGTGCTTTGTATTGGCTCTAAAAATGCCTCTAGACGAAAACTCTATTAAAAGGGTTGATTGTGGCATGAAATTTAAATCTGCTGATGTTGCAGCATTTTACAGCGTTATGCATTATAAGTTTATGAGTGCACTGGCCAATAAGAGCTGAGTTTCTCAAAGGCATGCTAAGCTAAGTTGATCTAAGAGACCATTGGTAGCAATAGTTCTATGATCTACTTAAGGTTATGATGATTTTAAGAAGCGTAGCCCAGAGGCATTCAGTTTAGTCATCACTGAAACACCAGTTTTGTTCAGTGTGTGTTCACTGACTGAATTGCGCTCTCACAAATTCTCTGATCATAAACAACAAAGTAAAGATGTACGTATGAGATATAGGTGAGAAATGTATTCATCATACAGTGTAGACAGCTTCAGTGATTATAACAGGAGTTTTTTTTGAGAGTACCTAAAGTCGCTCTCGACTGAAGTCATCAGTGATAATGTTCTATGCCAACATAAATGTTCTTTGCTCACTTTCTGAATATAATTTATTTGCTTTTTGAATAACCGTGGTAATGTAAGCATTATAATTAGTAACTTGCATTTTTTTATTAAATTGTGATCACATCACATACAAATCCAGTCCTATTTAAATTATTTTTAGGGATGCACCGATCCGTATCGGCCGATCACTTGCGCGTTTTGTCAGTAAAGCCGGTTCTGTAATCAGCGGTAAATGCCATCAGGTGCGTGATTTCACGTTGAGCCGTACATACTACACACAGCCGTTGTTCACTGACGTGCTGCGCACATTCACACTGATAATGAACATTGATTTGCGCAGCTCGTCGGTAAACAACGGCTGTGTGTAGTATATACGGCTCAACGTGAAATCACGCACCTGATGGCATTTACCGCTGATTACCGAACCGCCTTTACTGACAAAACGCGCAAGCATGATCGGCCGATTCGTATCGGTGCATCCCTAATTATTTTATAACATCTATATGTGGTACTTGACTAGAAAGATATAATATGCTGAGTTAAATAATGAGTTAATAGATTACACTAACATAAGACTACTTTTAGCCTTACCCTAGAGTTGGTTTACCCTCTGCCTATAAAACTACGTTGATAATTAAATTATGGCAATAATATCGTGCATCTCACAAGCTGACGATAGAATGATATGACTAGAGAATATTGCCCAACACTAATTATGACACTTCTTGAAGTTTAGTACAAAGCTAAGAAATAATAGGTTAACAATTCAATGACATCAGGTGTAAGATTAAAAAATAGATATTAATAATTTGCTCCTACAACCTGTTAATTTGTGGCCACATTTCATTAATTTCTACTGCTTATCTGAATGACTGACTCATGTCGTTGTGAGGTACTTACCAGTAACAGACTCTGGACGTGATCAGCACCAATCTTATCAATGTTGGACACCACTGGCCCATCCATCACAGCTTTAATACGAGCACCCTCAACAGATAGCCGAGGGATGATCAATGTCTTTATTACCTAAATGGAAATTAAATCATTAAAGGTTTACTCTCAGTGAATGATCAGCGCACTGGAATGATGCAAAACTGTTAATGGAAAAGGCAATATGATACACACAGTGGCACTGACTATATTCACAAAACAGCACGGCCTTAAATGCCTTATTCAGTTGGCCTTAATGTCTAGGTCTCTGTGAACAAAAATTTAATGAAACTCTGTGTTTGCCTTACATGGAAAATATATCTATAGAAAATGTCTTTTAAATGAAAAACAAATATTTTTAGATTATGTAATCTGTATGAAACATGCACGTCCACTACATCACTGCACCTGAAAATATAGAAAACACTTATCAATTAATTATTATAACATTAAGGCAGTTTTCCTGCTGTTTTTTTTCTGATTCATTCATAATGATTACTTCTGCTGGTATGCTGTGTGGCTAGCTTTATGTGTGCGTTTGAATGCTGATAGGCTATAGACATTATATGGTTTACATTATTGTGCATTGTTCATATTCACTACCCTCTCGTTATGTTCGTGGATGAAAACATCCACTAAATTAAACTGCTGTAAAAATTTATTAGATAAATATTTTTTAATTTTTTTTTGCATAAATCTGTTAATAAACCTCAGTCCTGATCAAAACTACCAAATCTTTTGAAAAAATTCAGGATTTTGACTCTTTAATTGGCAAGTTCATAAATGATGTCACTGATTTTGGAAAAAACACACGCAAAATGACTTATTTTCAATATAAAAGGTAATTGTGGACTGGATTATTTTAACCTTTTTAACAGTCTTGGACATGTGAAAGATTAGTAAGAAGATTGGCTTTCATGCATTGTTAGTTTTGGCGCAGCATCAGATTTTCATTTTTTCTCCCTTATTTGTTGTTCGTGGCTGTTTTTGCCCCATTGACTTTGATACATCTGAGAAAATCAAAATAAGCACCTCAGCTCTCAGAACTATATGGTAAACAAAAACATAAATATACTTACTTTGTTTTTGTTTACTCCATGTAGTTCTGAGAGCTGAGGTGCTTATTTTGATTTTCTCAGATGTATCAAGGTGCACTCTCATACTCACAGACACTCACACACACTCTCATACACTCTCACACACTTTCACACACTCACACACACATACACACACGCACACTATAATATTCCGTTATACTCCATAGAACTCTATGTAAAAACTAAGCTTTTTTTTGCAAAGGCCTATCTAAAAGGTCAATGGGGCCAACTGATAATCAACAGTAAAATTTACTAATTTTACCTCTTCCCAGCAGGGAAAACCAAACAATCAAGAATTCATCATTATATGGTGTCATGGCTTTGCAATCAAAAAATGTGGTTATAATGGAAGTCAATGGGGCAAAAACAGCCACGAACAACAAATGAGGGAGAAAAAATGAAAACCTGATGCTGCGCCAAAACTAACTATGCATGAAAACCAATCTTCTTACTAATCTTTCACATGTCCAAGTTAAAAAGGTAAATCAGGACTGAGGTTGATTAAGAGATTTATGCAAAAAAATTTTTTTAAAAATATTTATCTGATAAATTTTTACAGCAGTTTAATTTAGTGGATGTTTTCATCCACGAACATAACGAGAGGGTAGTAAATTTGCCCAGAGCGTATGGTTAAGTTTTTGAAAAATTTCAAAGCATTTTCTTAAAATATGTGACAAAATAAGATTTCTCACAAAAAATCATTTAATTTGCTTTAACAGAGAAAAAGTTGTGGCCAAATTAAGACTCAACAGCACCCCTCAGTGGACGAAAACGTCCCCAACAACACATAAGGGTTAATATAAACATGTGATTTGTAGACTGCACAACAGAAAATTAAATGAATGAAAAACAGTAGTTTTTCTCAAAGCTTATAAAGTGAATGCCCAGAACAGCTCTAGAAATGAAGTTCACGTGCACTGTCCTCATATATTGAGACAGCAGACGCTGAAAACTCTGAGCAGCATGTGTGTTTGAGTTTGTGTAGCAGACAAAACTACACCACTCATTCACACAAAGAGAGAAAGAACATGCAGACATGCACTGACTAGCTGTTTATTTTGGCTGCGTGGTAGGCTGTGAGATTATTCCATACAGAGTAAAATTGTTCAGAGCTTATCCTTAATACCGACATAAATTTTATTGCACTCTCACGCGGCTCTAGTGCACTGATCAATTAACATCCAAGACTCAAAAAATTTAACTTTTTATTGATTAAATGATTACATATTATTCATATAATATCAATATTTTGTTCACAATTTATTGGCTCTTCTAAACATTTTAAATGTTTCTTTCTAAAATAGCCTACCGCTTATATACAGTCAGAAATTCTTGCAATTTTGTGGACATTCACACAAAGACCAGTCACTAGTCAGGTGGCTACACAGCATTTGACCACTGGATTTTCAAAAATCATTTCAGGTTTAAGAAGTGTTTCAACATTGTATTAACTACTGATGAAAACATTAATTCTTAGATTATTTGTGACCCTGGAGCACAAAACCAGTCTTAAGTCACATGGGTATATCTGTAGCAATAGCCAAAAATAAATTGTATGGGTCAAAATTTTAGTTTTAGTTTAATGCCAAAAATCATTAGGATATTAAGTAAAGATCATGTTTCATGAAGATGTTTTGTAAATTTCCTACTATAAATATATCAAAATAAATTTTTTTATTAGTAATATGAATTGCTAAAAACTTCATTTGGACAACTTTAAAGGCGATTTTCTCAATATTTAGATTTTTTTGCACCCTCAGATTCCAGATTTTCAAATACTTGCATCTCGGCCAAATATTGTCCTAATCCTAACAAACCATACATCAATGGAAAGCTTATTAATTCAGCTTTCAAACAAATTGACCCTTATGACTGGTTTTGTGGTCCAGAGTTTAAGACATTTAAGCATGTCTTTTGTCTTCACGTTATTTCTTATTTACATGTAATGCAGGCATTCCCAAATGGTTTTATTATCTGAACCTTTTATTTTAAAATGATTAATTTAGATTTTTACATTTTTATAAATTAATTAATTGTTAACTTTTCATTAAACTCACTAGCCCCCTGCAGTTTCTTTATGCACCCCAGTTTGGGAAACCTTGACGTAATGTAACGTTTAGTGCACTTCTGTTGTTAATAACAACAAATGAAATATATTTTCTTACTCTTTGTATTTTTTTATATCAATTTGGTACAAGATTATCCTATTTAGATCAATGTAATAAATGAGTTAGGTCAAAAGTAACCGAAAAGTACTCTGATTATAAGGAAAGGAAAGGACGTGACATGTGATGGCAATCGTTTTTCATATGGACGTCTGTAAAAATAAATTTACACCTCAGTGACAAAACTCATGGATTCGGATGGCAGTTTATTCACAGAGGAGCAGCTAGTTCTGTGACCCTTACAAACCCAAACACACCCTGCTCACATGGTCAGTCAAATGATTTCCTGCTGTAAATGAAATACATTTTATTTACAAATTTATTCTTATTATTGTGTAAAATGTATTTTAAAAAAATGTATTCTTTTTATTCCAAGCTTATCTTATAATATATAATCCTTTTTATTATTTGATTATTAAATCTACTGTTTAAAAATAGGAAAATAAACACGCTATAGTTGTATAATTATATGCAATATAGTTGTGTGTATATAACTTTATATAATACACATGTTAAAATTGTATTGCATACCTGCTGCTGCCATAATAAAGACCCATTTAGAATGTTTACGTGCTTTTCTTCTCTTTTTGCTCCCACTCACTGTGGTGAAGCAGTTATGAAGTATTGTTCTTTTAAATACTTTCCAGCATTTCAGTAATAAATATGCATGCACATTACAATGAAGTACAACAGTTACTGAACAGTGTTTGGAAGAAGGTATTAAACATTGAATTTTTAAATGTTTTTTTCTTGTAAACTCAAATCATGTGGATTGACTCCCCCTGTAAATGGTGAAAATAACTTACTTTCCCATGAGAAACAATTACCATCTGAACCAAGGTTATTTTCGTAAACGTAAACTAAAACTAACATGAGAACGATTGGTCAAAAAACATTTTCTTAAATTGAAATAAAATAAAAATATCTAAATAGATGAAAAACTAAAATGAAACAAAACTAATAACAGTTACTGAAAAACTAACTTTAAAATTAAAAACTGAAACCTATAACCTATATAAAAGCTTAATAGAAATGGGCTCACAAAATAAAAAGTAAACTAAACCTAACAAAATGATTAATGAAACTAATACAAACAAAACTAATTTTTATTGCAAATTTTAAAACGATATTAAAATAAAACAAATTTAAAAATGCAGAACTATAATAACCTTGGTCTGAACAGGGCTTTAGTTGACAGTAAAAGGAGGAAACTCACATCATGCCCAAGTTCAGCAAGTCCAGCAATGCAGCCATAACGAGTCGTCCACTGAGTCTTATCATCCAACAATGCCTGATATTTGAAAAAAAGACATTAAATAATGACAGGCACTTAAAGCTTTTTAGACCTCTTCCGGTGCTTTGGCTCACTTAGATAAAACTAATAATAGTTTGTAAACACTCTAAATCTCAAGTCCAAGCACAGTGTCTACTACCTTAGTAAAGGTCTTGGTGATACGTGACTGGATGTTGTTGGTTGTCGTGCTGAACGTCTTGCAGCTTTGAGCCATCAGCCGGGCAGCAAAGTCTCGCAGAGCCCAGTGATTGTCCACATCAGGCCTCAGACATAGCTGTTTACTGACAATACATGTCACCACCGCTGGGATCAACTCATGGAGCTAAAAGAGATTGAAAGTAGTAAAAATGCAATTTCCTAGAGCTTTTTAAATGAAACATATAGCAATTTTAAGAAATCAAAAAGATTTTACTGTAATTTTAAAAAACAGCTTGTTTTTTAATGCAAAGTCAGTCTATCATCACACAGCATGTTACATAGAACTTTTAAAAGTACAGCAGCAAAACAAATCAAGGGACTTAGTTCTAAAGTGTAAACATAATTGAAAACAATCAAAAAGGTAAAATAAAATGGGTAACATTTTCATAAAATATTTAAATAAAGTGTTTGTTATTATCAGTATGTAGTGTGTGAATTGCTTACATATTTCTCTAAATATAGAGTTGGATTGTCCATTAAAGCCTTCACCATCCTCATCAAGTATATCAGCAGAGCCAGGTTATTCTGAACAACGTTTACACGGACCTGAAAGAGAAAGAGGTAACACTTATTGTTACAACAATATAGAAGAACTAACAGGTTCAGTTCTATCAGGGTGCACCCTCAAATGAAACCGTAACAATGATGAGTTTTTATTTTACACACTAATCCTTTCATTATAACATATTAGTTGTAGACAAGATGTAAATAAGAAATTCATTGTGTAGTCAGCATCATTGATTATTCAAACATTTTTTCCAAGAGTGCAGTAAAGTAAAATGAGTGAGTGACAGCTATTTAGTGAGTATAAAAGGAACATGTCTTCATGTGCTTTGTATATATAGTAATTCATAATTTAAAGCTGCAGTCCATAACTTTTGGCACTCTAGTGGTTAATAAACAGAACTGCATGCATCTTGTGGAAGAACACTGTAGCCGGAGCTACTTCTCTTGGTTTATGTCTATTACGAGTCATGCAGGTACTAGGCTACTCTGCAGCGGTTCCTACCACAACCAGCCTAAAGTAGTCAGAATATAAAAATATAAAAACTTATTATAGGTGAACCATACTGCCCTACAAAGCAATAAGGCAGTAACTGCATTTTTGGTCAAAAATGAGTTATTGTTATTTTCATGACATTCAAGGCATCCTTTGTTATGTGACAAAATATCTTATCTCAAATGTGTGTGATTTCGCGGCATCCTCACGGGACAGTTTTAACATTGGATAACAGGCTGGATGACAGGATAACTTTAAAGTCATTTTTCTCAGTTCTGCACTCGGCGTAGTTACTGCCTTTTTGCTTTGTAGGGCAGCATAGTGATTCAGGATAAGTCAAAAACACAGTTTAGAAAATGGATTCATAAAGTACTCACTTGTTATATAAATTTGGTAAATTATGAACACACACACAAAAAAAACAATGCCCCACTGATTGTTGGAGTCCTTTTACAATGAGGCAAAAAAACAAAAAAAAAAAAAACCCGGCCTGGTGAAACAAGTTGATTGCCAAAAAAAAAGAACTCACAGACAGAATGTGAACACTCCATAAATTGTTGTTCTGCTGGGTTATTAACATCACCACATCTTACGGCACTACAATGTTTACATGTTTACATATTTTGGTGGGCCTTGGGATAAATATACTTGCTGGAATAAAAAAGAGCCTGGGAACCCCTGACCTATTGTACTAGTTGTAGCCACGTTAAACTGGCTAATAAAACAGTTGTAGCAGATATGAGTAGTCCATGAATGTACTCACTCCCTCAGAAATGAAGGTACTGAACCGTGGCAGCATCTGGTACAGCCCTGGGTCTGTGGCTATGCTCTGCAGTGCTTCCTGATGGCAGAATTACAACAAATTATATGCAACATGACAAAGTAAAAAAAAAAAAAAAACAACAACACTAATATATCATGATGCTGCAGGACATGCTAAACAAAAGTGAATGTCACAGGGACAAACATTTTAGAGAAATAATGCAAAACCAAGTTTGTAGCTACAAAATTTTCTCAATTTAACTTACTATTCACAGGTGTGGAAATCTAAAGGAGTCCTAACATGCTTTTTCACATTTTCAACTTCCTTTAATGCGTAAAGTTGCTGTTTGTGCATGAAAAAAATCTGAAAATTACAAAGCACAAAGTCCACTCCAGGGGGAGTTATTTTCTATATAATTTTCTATATTATCTGAACTCCCTTAAACACCTCAATTATAGTCCTGAGTCTTTTTACATTTACATTTACATTTATTCATTTAGCAGACGCTTTTATCCAAAGCGACTTACAATTGGGAATACAACAAATGATTCATCCTAAGGAGGCAGATCGACATAGGAAGTGCTCAAAAATACCATATGTCAGGCGTTGTTAGATGAGTACGGGCTAGAAAGGGAAGATCAGGAAAGAGAGGAGAAGATTTTTTTTTTTTTTTTTTTTTTGAGTCAGTGTCGAAAAAAGATGGGTTTTCAGCAGTCGCTTGAAGACAGTAACGGAGTCAGCGTTTCGGATGGGGGTGGGATAATTCGCAAAGAATTACGACGGGGCAAGACTGGTTGAGTTGCCATAAGGTGTGTTATCGCAATGGCCAAGAGACTGATAAACATGCAGCTGTTAATGTTTGCAGACATGAGAAAAAAAAAGCACTAAACATTATTTCTCAGTAAACTCATTATGGATAAGTATTACAACAATGCCCTAACATATTGCAGCGCATCAAAGCAGTCACACCACAGAAACATTTATTATTAACCACCTGGCCAAATTGGAATCATAAAAAAACCTAAAGTAAATAAAATAAGGTATCAAATTCCTGAAAAAATAAGCAGTATTCTTTGCTCTCAATTAGGGACGATCTGCAACTAACGATTATTTTGATAATCGATTAGTTGGCCGATTATTTTTTCGATTAATCGATTAGTTGGCATAAAAAATTCCCATTTTTTTTCTTTTCAAAAACACACTATTCCACATTCGGAATGCTATGAAAACACAGTGCTTAACAATTTTCAACAATTCACCTGTCATAATAAAGAGAAAAGACAAATATCTGAAGAAAAACACACTAACAAGCATAAAATACAGTGTTTGTGCTATTTATTCTGCCGTGGCGGTGTTTAGTGTCCCGCCAACAACAGCAGCAGCAGCGAGCGCAAGTGCCTTCAGCAGAGTTTCGCATTCAAATGCACGCAGTAAACTTAAACTGGCCGCAAAGCCCCAGCCAAAGTAATTACCATGAATGTGCCGGGGGTGTCGCAAAGATGAAGTTGATGATCCTGACTCGCCATCCGCTCACTGGACACGCTTTTAATGCCTAAATGCATCTTTATGGATTAGGCCTATAGCTAATGAAAGAGTTTTGTTTTCGATTTGAATTATTTCGTTTTATAGTAGTGAAGTAATAAAGTAAATTTATTACTCTTACATTTATGAGCAAAAATGAAGTTTCACATAGCACTGGCGGCACCATGTCCTGCAAAGCTTTCACTCTCCGCACAAATGATTGGATATGCGCCTAGCACACATTTATCTAGGTTAAACGAATAAACTAATATTGTGATATGCTTTAAGTTTTTTATATCTAAGGATTTTAATTTAAATCGTGATGACTTGAGAAGGCTAAATTGATCTCCCGCTGGGTCGTTATTTAAAAAAACAACAACTTGAATTTCACAAACAAAACGTGTTCCAAATAGATTTCTAAATTAACTTTATAAACTAAAGAAACGAAAATAAATGTAATTACTTTGCTATTAAAAACAGCAGCTGTGCAATGGGGAAGAGAAAGAGAACTCGGCCAGTAATTCTGATGAGCTGTCGAGGTTAGGAATTTTTGCAACAAATATTTGTTTATATTTAACGTGCCTATTTAACACTTATTTAGGCTACTTTCTTATTTAAATGTATTATTTCTTTGATTTATTTTAACGTTTTGTAGGCTGCTTGTTCACCGACGGAATTGCTAAAATAAACACGCATGTTTGTGAATAATGTTTGAGCCTCATTTATTTATATATAAAACACCGCACCGCCGGCGATGATAAAAATCTGCCACCGTCATAGCCGTTCCTACCCTCCATAAATACGTGCACTACATGTTAGATTAGATTAGATTAGATTCAACTTTATTGTCATTACACATGTACAAGTACAAGGCAACGAAATGCAGTTTAGGTCTAACCAGGAGTGCAATAAGCAGCAAGTGCAGGATATAGGTATAATTTATAAGTTATAAGTGCACTAATGGGAGATATGTACAGGGAGAAACTATGGAAATTATTTACAGATGAAAGTATTGTGGACATAATTTACAGGCGCTATTAACAAGTAGAATGTACAAATAGAGGAGCATAGTATGCAGGTTGTTGTTAACTATAATCAGGAATTGCAGATTGATACGAACATAATATACAGGTAGCTGATTACTAAAGCAGGAAATAACAAATAATAATTTACAAATGTATAGATACATATCAAAAATGTACAAAATGTATATGTGGATATGTACAGTGTAGTGCAACAGATTAAGCAGTGCAATGGTAATGGGGAGACTGTAGGGGTGTGTGGGGGGGGGGGGGGGGGCAAAGGTGTCAGTGGGGGGCAGAGTTCAATAAGGAGACAGCTCTGGGAAAGAAGCTGTTCCTCAGTCTGCTGGTTCTAGTCTTTGGGCATCTGAAGCGCCTGCCGGAAGGCAGGAGAGAAAACAGTTTGTGGGTGGGGTGAGAGGAATCCTTAAGAATACTGCGTGCTCGACGCAAACAGTGTTTCTTCTGAATGTCCTCAATGGATGGGAGTGGAGTCCCTATGATGCGTTGGGCAGTTTTCACCACCCGCTGCAGTGCCTTACGCTCCGCAACAGAGCAGCTTCCGTACCAGACTGTGACAGTTCGTGAGGATGCTTTCTATCGTGCAGCGATAGAAGTTCACCAGGATGGCTGAGGACAGCTGGTTCTTCTTAAGTGTTCTCAAGAAGAAGAGGCGCTGGTGAGCCTTCTTGACCAGGCTGGAGGTGTTGGTAGTCCAGGATAGGTCCTCTGAAATGTGGGTCCCCAGGAACTTAAAGGATGAAACAGACTCAACAGTCATCCCATTGATGTGGATGGGATCATGTGAGCCTCTTCTTCCCTTCCTGAAGTCCACAATGAGCTCCTTGGTTTTGGTGGTGTTATGGAGCAGATTATTGTCTGTGCACCACATGGCCAGGTGCTGAATCTCCTCCCTGTAGGCAGTCTCATCATTGTTGCTGATGAGACCGATCACCGTAGTGTCGTCTGCAAACTTGATGATGGTGTTAGATCCATACACAGGCCTGCAGTCGTGGGTGAAGAGGGAGTAGAGAAAGGGGCTCAGCACACAGCCCTGTGGTACACCAGTGTTCAGTGTGACGGTAGTGGAACAGATGTGACCTGATCTAACATGCTGAGGTCTGTCAGTCAAAAAATCCATAACCCAGTTGCAAAGTGAGGTGTTAACGTCCAGGTCTCTAAGTTTAGTGATTAACTTAGATGGTCTGACAGTGTTGAATTCTGAGCTGAAATCAACAAACAGCATTCGTGCATAAGTGTTTGTATTGTCCAGGTGTGTGAGTACAGAGTGCAGCGCTATGCAGACTGCATCATCTGTGCTCCTATTGCCACGGTAGGTAAACTGGTGTGGGTCCAGTGTGGATTGGAGGGAGCCCTTGAGGTGTGAGAGAACCAGCCGCTCGAAGCACTTCATAATGATGGGTGTGAGTGCTACAGGGCGGTAGTCGTTCAGGCATGTTGGGTTGGAGTGTTTTGGCACTGTGGCACAATGGAGGTGGATTTAAGACATGCTGGTACAGCTGCTTGGGCAAGGGACATGTTAAAAATGTCTGTGAATACCCCAGCGAGTTGCTCTGCACATGCCCTCAGTACGCGGCCAGGGATACCGTCTGGTCCAGCAGCCTTGCGCGCGTTGATCCGACTCAGTGCGGTGTAGACGTCTGAAGAGGCAAGTGTGATGGGTGAGTGGTCGGTTGAGGGAGTGATTTTGGTGGCAGTGTCTATATTGTCTCTCTCAAAGCGAGCATAAAAGACATTAAGCTCGTTCAGGAAGAAGACATCGGTGGCTGTGGGGGTGGAGTGGCTGGGTTTGTAGTCACTGATGGCCTGAATGCCCTGCCACATGCGTCGAGGGTCAGAATTAGAAAAGTGCTCCTCTAGCTTAAGTTTGTAGCAGTGCTTGGCCTTTTTGATGCCCCTCTTCAGATTCCTTGTTTGACTTCCTTGTTCATCCATGGTTTCTGATTTGGGTATGTGTTGATCTGTTTCTGGGTTGTAACACTGTCTATGGTGGTGTTGATGTAATCCAGAACAGAGGAAGTGTATCTGTCAATGTCCGTGTGAGAGCCACAGGTGGCCTGAGAAGCAAACATACTCCAGTCTGTGTGTAGAAACCTGTCCTGGAGTGTGAAGTCTGTCCCCGCTGGCCACACTTTGATGGTCTTCACTGATGGCTTCACACAGTTGATGAGGGGTTAGTATTTGGGGGTGAGGAACAAAGAAAGGTGGTCTGATTGTCCCAAGTGGGGGAGGGGGGTCACAGTATAAGCTTCAGCCATGTTTGTGTATACATGGTCTAAAGTTTTATTTCCTCTGGTGTGGCAGAAAATGTTTTGATGAAATTTGGGGAGTACTGTCTTTAAGTTTGAGTGATTAAAATCCCCTGCAACAATAAATGCAGCCTCCGGGTGAGCAGTTTGTTGTTTGCTGATGGCCGCATTTAAATTTAAATCTTAAAATCTAAATTTAACATTCAACGACAGATGTTTCAGCACAATTAATGTTTTTTGCGCTGAGTATTAATTGTCTCCCTGTCTGTGTTCTGTGTTCCAGTCTGACTCGCTCATTCAGTAGCTACAGATTTAAAATTAACACAGACTGCCAGAATGGACTTTTATGCAGGTTTCACACTGCACGCGTAAGCAGCGCGTATTTTTTTCGCCGCCCATTTTAACAGATTAGAGCATTCACACCGCACGCAGGGACGCCGCGGCAGCGCATAGCAGGAGCAGAGCAGAAGCGTCAGTGCTGCGATAGTTTTGGCGCCGAGTCTATTTTTGCTGCGCCGCTTACGCTGGGTTAAAGCCACAGTGCATCGATCTTGATCAAAACTGGCCTGATTAACACGAAAAATAACAATTTCACCATAAAATCATGTATCACATGTAACACAATCACGGTTTAAAAGGCTCACCAGTAAAAATAATGTTTTTTGTTTTTTTTGTAAATAATGTCTAGTTAGCCTACTTGTTCAAAACAATCACTTTAGCAAAGTTTGTACTATTGTCTGCTTGTTTTGATATATACAAGAATAAATATATACTACTGCGGCTGCCATTAAAATGTTAATATAAAACATATTTTAAAATACAGAAAATCATTTTTAAAAGTGAAGATTCTGAAAGTATTGAAGGAGATCCTATAATAATTTTATATAGATTTACAGTAGTAACAACAAATTATATTTTTATATGATATGTCTTATCATGTTTTTAAATATGATGGTTTTATTATCTCAAAGTTGGACAACCACCATAAAAAATATGATATATACCATATGAGTCAACAAATGTAAAAGTCAGTCATCTATTACTTATCTTGTAAATTATTGTGCCTTTTGCCCCAACAGCCGGGGCGATTAGTACCCCAAATATCATACTTTTACATATTGAAAAACTGTTGCTTTAATTATCTTAAACCAAACTGGTAATCATTAAGACCTTTAAGATCTTTGTCTAAAAATATATTCAATATTTTAGCGTTTCTCATTTTCTACTTAAATCTACAACATACAACCATATCACAATTCAATGCACATGACAGACAGTTATCTGAGAACACCTGAAATGCAGCTTGGATCAGGTCTCTCCTGCAGCATCTAAGTCCGTTTCCTCCACTATTTTTAGATGCATTTTGTCTATAGAAATGCGTCATTCAGTGCTGTAATTTGACGTGATCCTCTGAAGTTGTACGTGCACTGTGGGTGGACCCGATTAATCGATAATGAGAATCGTTGTCGACGAATTTCATTATCGATAATAATCGATTTTATCGATTAGTTGTTGCAGCCCTACTCTCAATTTTCACGTTCAATGTGAAAAAGGCCTTTAAACTGACAATTCTTTAAATGCATACAAAGAATAAACTTTTCACAATTATGAAGAATGAAAACGTCATGTGAGTGTGAGCATGAGATTTGTCATTGCCAGAGTTTTGCATAGTTTGTTTCGTTTGCTGTTGCCAAAGTATCTGAGCAGCTCATTGGCATTTAAAGAGACATGAAAACACATTTTTGTTTCCATTCAAAAAGTGGTATTCACAGCATGTAATGATAAATGTTCTGTGGTGTATTGAGAGCTAAAACTTCACTACTAAACTGATACTACAACAAAAACAAGCTTAAAAAAAAGCAACAAAAAAAAGCATTTCATCCCCCTTTAAAAATAATAAAAATCACATGTCATCTGCTATTAATAATAAGAACATAGATGCAAGTAACAAACTAAAGGATAAATAAAATAAAACAATAACACAAATGAAATAAATAGGGCCATATAAAATTCCCAAATTCCATTTTATTTTTTCCGAATTCCTTTTAATTTTTCTTGATTTTTTTCCCCCATTTTAATTTTTCTAAACTCTATTTTAATGGTTACATAATAAATATTATTCAAAAAGCATGTCTAATTCATTTAAATCATGACAAGTATATAGTTTAACAGCAATTTCTTACCAGTTTACATTTTAAGGCCCTACATTTTTTATACATTTTATTATTTTTCTCAAATTCACTTTTATTTTGATCAAATTCTATGAATCTGTTTTCTATAAATTTTCTACATTCCATTTTAATAGTTTCATTAAATTTGAATAATCAAAAGCATGTCTAATTAATTTCTAAAGATTAATTAGATTTTATAAGGATTTTTTATTTCCCCCCCCCCCCCAGAAATACTGTCTTGTGCATTTACAAGCATTTAAACAAAACTTTTATTTTGACGGGCTGCTGCCTTTACGTTTCTGTTTGTATATGATATGAGAACATTTTTTCTCAGAAGTAACAGTAAAATGCTTATGAACCGACTCTCACAGCAGTTATAGAGATCTGTGATATTCCGTGTTATACAGTAAATTCTGTTTTTATGACTGGATTCCACGATTCTGTAAATGTTTTCCGCTTCACTTTAACCATAGGACCTAGGGATGTAACGGTATTGTAAATACCGTCATACCGCAATAACAGATTTTTTCGATACTACCGTGGTCGCATGACTCGATAAAACAATAGGTCTGAGAAAAGTTTGCTCAGGCGAAAGGAGCGAACGAGAGGTAGCGGGAACTACATTTCCCATCAGCCCAGGCGTGGCCATCATCCTTTGCGGTCTGTTGTCGCTACAGACTGTAGCAGCAAGGAAAAGAGATAGAAATGGTCGAACCTGCTCCGTCTGAAGTGCGTAAGCGTCACGTATTCTTTTCAGCACCCATGTTAACGGATTAGAGCGTTCACACTGCACGCGGTTGCTGTCCGGTAGTACGTCCTAGAAGCAGTGCCTTTGCAGCAGTGCAGCGATCGTTTCGGCACCCAGTCTATTTTTTGCTGCGCTGTATGCGCTGAATTAATGTTACAGTACGTTGTTCGCTGTAAAAATTAACATGGATTGACACGGAATGTACCATAAATGCATATAAATTTCACAGTCAACACGTGGCTTTTTGGCTAGGTTTAAAATAAGGAAAGGTGCCGTTTAAAAGAGGCTAAACTAGGCAACATAATAGATGCACTTGTCCAGGTAGAAAAGTTATTTAAAGGATTGTCTTTAATATAAAGATTTAATGCGAAAGAAAGGCATGAGAGCCTACTGCACTGCAAAAAATGCTTTTCTTACTTAGAATTTTGTCTTGTTTCCAGCCAAAATATCTAAAAATTCTGAAATCAAGAAGGATTTTCTAGACAAGTAAAAAAAATTTATTGTTTTTAGTAAAAACAAGTCAAAATTAAGAGAGTTTTTGTTTAAAACAAGCTAAATAACCTGCCAATGGGGTAAGAAAAATAGTTTTATTTCAAGCAGACAACTCATTCAGCTAAGCTGATTTGACTGTTTTTTACATGCTTTAATTTTTTTTTTTTTTGTTACAAAAATTTAAATATTTAAGTTTCTGTTTCAAAGTTTACAGATAGATGGCTAATTTGAATGCCATTGATATGTTCAGTTTTCATGTAAACTGTTTAATTAACACTTCTGGCACTTTTTTCGAGTCTCTTCATTAGTTTTGTTTTTCCTGTAAATGATTCAATAAATACCGTACCGTGACATTCATACCGAGGTATTACCGTGAAGTTTTGATACCGTTACATCCCTAATAGGACCCTAAATAAACAAGTGTTAAAAACGCTTTCTCACAGTACCAGTACTAGTAAAATGCAGATTCTTACCGTTTTTTAAAGCAGGGTATCGTGATACCAATTTAGTATCAGTATATCATGCAACACTAGTGCATAATAGGACCCCTTTAATTTTGGACCTTGGGCACACACATACCGCTCTTTTGGCTTCACAGGATCCCACACAAGCTTCTGTGATTTCTTTATAGTACAGCTGCTGCTCCACAGAGAGCTCATGTGTGCTACGTGGCTTCATCCGCATCTTCTCTTTTCCTGAAACGCCATGATAGACAAATGTGAGTAAGGAAAATCAGTAGAATAAAAATAACTAAAACACCAGAGCCACCTTTTTAGCTGAACTAATTTCTCACCTTTGACGTCGGCGGAGCTTGCACCTTGACCCTTGCCCTGAATAGAGCCTTCCTCTTCCTGTCCAGGTTTGACAGCTTTGAGTGGCTCTGTGGAATCTGTCTTCTGCTGTTCTTTAGGAACTGAGGTAAAGATAAAGAGAAGTTATTAATTTTCATGATATTCTAGTGTACTACTCCATACATATACAGTATATACTGCATGCTGTTTTTAAGCTCATGTAAAACATTAAATGCAATGGTAAAAGCCCCATCAACTATAAGCATTAAAGAATTAGTTGACTTTCAGGACAAAAATTTACAGATGTACTCACCCCCTTGTCATCCAAGATGTTCATGTCTTTCTTTCTTCAGTTATGAAGAAATTATGTTTTTTGAGGAAAACATTTCATGATTTCTCTTTATATAATGGATATGTATGGTGCCCCCAAGTTTAAACTTCCAAAATGCAGTTTAAGCGCAGCTTCAAAGGGCTGTAAACGATCCCAGCCGAGGAAGAAGGGTCTTATTCTAGCAATATGATCGGTTATTATCGAAACAAATTGACAATTTATATACTTTTTAACCTCAAATGCTCATCTTGTCTCATCTCTGCAATGCGCATGTGTAATCCGGGTTAGGGTATTACAGTTAGGGTTAGGGTATGTCGAAAAACTCTTATCTCGTTTTCGTCTTCCACTTCAAAATCGTTCTACAATGCCGTTTCACCTTTTTTTTGTAATTTTGTATTGATCCAGATCACACAGACTACGCATGCGCATCACAGAGATGAGAATCGTACTGTACTGACCCCTACCACTCTTTGGAAACAAACCATTATTTTCATATTCAGATCTTATATATATATATATATATATATATATATATATATATATATATATATACACACACACACACACACACACACACACACACATACATACATATATATATATATATATATATATATATATATATATACAGACAGGTCCATATATATTTGGACACTGACACACTTTTCATAATTTCGGCTCTGTATGCCACTAGAATAGTTTTAAAAATGATACAATCAAGATGAAATTGAAGTGCAGACTTTAAGCTTTAATTCAAGGGGTTGAACAAAAATATAACATAAAATGCTAAGGAATTACAACCATTTTTATACACAGACCCCCCATTTTCAGGGGCTCATAAGTAATTGGACAAATAAATATAATCATAAATAAAATATTTTGTTGAGAATCTTTTGCAGGCAATGACTGTCTTAAGTCTGGAACTCATGGACATCACCATAGACTGGGTTTCTTCCTTTGTGGTGCTTTGCCAGGCCTTTACTGCAGCTGACTTCAGTTGTTGTTGGTTTGTGGGTCTTTCTGCCTTTAGTTTTGTCTTCAGCAAGTGAAATGCATGTTCAATCAATTTGAAATCAGTAGACTGACTTGGCCATTGCAGAATATTCCACTTTTTTACCTTTAAAAACTCCTGGGTTGCTTTTGCTGTATGTTTTAGGTCATCGTCCATTTGTACTATGAAGAGCCGCCCAAACAACTTTGCTCCATTTAACTGAATCTGGGCAGACAGTATATCCCTATACACTTCAGAATTCTTCCGGCTGCTTCTGTCTTCTGTCACATCATCACTAAACACCGGTAACCCAGTGCCACTGGAAGCCATGCATGCTCATGCCATTACACTGCTCCACTATGTTTCACAGATGATGTTGCAGGCTTTGGATCAAGAGCTGTTCCAAGCCTTCTCCATACTTTTTTCTTCCCGTCATTCTGGTACACATTGATTTTAATTTCAGCAGTCCAAAGAAAGCTTTTCCAGAAGTGGTCTGGCTTTTTTAAATGTTTTTTGACAAAGTCTAATCTGGTCTTGTTTGTCTATTTTGCTCTGGTGAAGTCTTCTCTTGATTGTAGACTTGACAGTGACACGCCTACCTCCTGGAAAGTATTCTTCACTTGGTTGGATGTTGTAAAATGTTTTATTACCATGAAGAGGATCATCCAATCATCCACCATACTGTCGTCTTTTGTGAACATCCAGGCCTTTTTATGTTGCTGAGCTCACCCGTGTGTTCTTTTTCTTCTCAGAATTCACCAAACTGTTGATTTGGCCACTCCTAATGTTCCTGCTATCTCTCTGATGCATTTCTTTTGTTTTTGAAGCCTAACAATTGTCTGTTTTACTTGCATGCAGATCTCTTTTGACTGCATGATGGGTTCAGAGCAACAGCTTCCAAATACAAATGGCACACTTAGAATCAACTCCAAATCTTTTACCTGGTTAATTGATGTAGAAAAAATGAAGGAATAGCCCACAACTGTCCATGAAACAGCTTTTGAGCCAACTGTCCAATTACTTATGGTCCTTAACCTTTCTACCAATTTGATGAGACTGCCCTAAAAATTAAAGTTCAGAGTGTGCACTTTAAGCCCATATTCATTGTATAACTGTAACTTGAATATGTTTTGGTCAACAGCTAAAATAATAAAAATTGTGTCAGTGTCCAAATACATATGGACCTGACTGTATATATATATATATATATATATATATATATATATATATATATATATATATATATATATTATATATATATAATATATAT